>NC_028455.1:31832782-31864604 GCF_000263155.2 Setaria italica | reverse complement strand
CAACAAGTCACAAGCATTAAGACATGAATCACAGAAGGCCGTCAATGGTTGATACGTGCATGACAACCCCAACCCTGACCTCGACCATGCAATGCAGCATTTGCGTCACCGCTTGATGGTCTATCTTTGGCAACTTCTGCGGCGGGTAGGGGGGGGGGTCATCTCATGTGGTCGCCGGGCGATTGGGTTCGTTGGGTTGGGTCCTTGGGTGTGTGCGGGTGTGCCATGTGTGATTTGAGAAGGTTCGGCAATAATGATGCCGGGTGGTAAATTTGAGTAGGAGCATGAGTGTTCTGTGGTACGGTGGTTGGTGTCGGTGCCTTCGCAAATAATATGAACAGTACCAGTGTACCACCGCGCGGATGATTATGAAATCATATGATATGAGTGTGTTTCTCTTTTCTTTTATTTGTGTAACAGGAGTACTAGACAAAATTCAGGCCTCTTGCAAATGGAGAATACACCCAAACGGTGATTGTAATGCAGACATTCATGGTGCTACACATGAGAGGTCGATATGGTGCCCGATTTGACCTGCCGACGATCAAAATTCAAGTTTATATACATTTTTTTAGAAAATCCTACTTCCTTCGATGTTTGATCCCAAGTAGTATTGGCTAATTTGGTGTAATGTCCTTAGGGCCCCGTTCGGCAGCGCTAGTTGTGGCTGCCGCTGCTGGCTTCTGCTGCTAGCGGCTGCAGCGCAGCTGCTAGCTGCTGCTTGTGGCTTCAGCCAGAAGAAGCCCAGCGCAGCAGCAGAAGCCCAGCGAACGGGCTGCTTACCATCAATCACTTGTTGCTTTTATTTAAGTAGGAGAAGATATGGAGTAAGTGCTTATTGTATCTAGGAAAAATGGCTACATGGACTTATATTTCGAATCATATGACGAAGACGTGTGCGGTGTAGGAGTATTCACGAGGAGATTCAACGATTCAGCATAACTAGTGGTTTGGTGGATTTGTATTCTTTGCTAGAGACGACTTCGCCTTCCTCGATGACGAGAACTTGTTCAATGAAGCTTTGTGGCCACCAACGGACTTTAGAATGATGTGGCTAGGTCGATGAAAGGTTAACAACAAAAAAAATTGGGCGACACTCACGTGGTGCCTTGCGGGTCATCTTGAAGGCGCATCGACGAGCTGGGGGCACCTCCTTCGGAGGATGCTTGCCACTCTGGTGGAAACTTAGGCTCTGTTTGGAGAGGGGTGCTAAACACCCCACTTTTTAGCACCTTTTAGCACTTGGGCTCCCAAACAGGGGTGCTAAAAGGAGTGTGCTAAAGTTTAGCATCCATATTTTCTTTAGCACACCCAAGGGGTGCTAAAAGGTGCTAATGGGTGCTAAAAGTGGTTCCAAGCCCATTTTTTCCCCCTGCTGCCTCCCTCTCTCTCTTCTCCACTTTTCCCCAAGCCAGTCATAAATGAGGGCAATGTAGTCATTTCTCACCCAACGTGCTAAACTTTACCATTGTATCCAAACAACCCCAAATGCTAAAGTTTAGCACTCCATTTGAGGGTGCTAAAGTTTAGCGCTGTGCTAAAGTTTAGCATTGTGTATCCAAACGGGACCTTAAACAAATGTGCTAGGGTTATCCAACTATCATCGTTTTCGACTGAATTGAATATAATCGAAGTTTTGGTGGAGTGTGGAGGGAGGGGAGGGGGGAGTATGAATGGAGTAGTGACACATATGGCAATCATTGGTGGGGGCTCAAGCCCCTACAGTAGAGCTGTCTCGATTTTTCACGCCATGAGTGAGAGGTTAGAAGGATTGGAGCTTGGTCAAAGGTTGAAGAGGATTTTGAACCCATCTGTCTATTTTTCTTTATTTTTTCTTATGATGGCAATTGTAGTCCGTATGTTTATGTTTTCTTTTATAATGTATACATGCTGGATGGAGATAAGATTGCAATCTATTTTTTTTAGATTTTAGAAATTAAAACGTGAAAACAAACATGCACTTATAATAACTAATGTGTCTGCAAATATATGAACATCACTCAATTAATTATGTTTTTTTTTATGAAGGGTGCTTGCCCAGATTCAAGTTTCTAACTTAGTATTAATTGGTCTTTGTATTTCCACCAACTATTTTTTAGTGGTAAGTGATGCATCCGATGTTGATGTGACTTTATAAATTTTAAAATTTGCCTGTATACCAGTGGGCGTTTATGGGAGCTGAGTGCAAGTGCATGTATGTGAATGCGTGTGTCCATACTATAGTTCAATAAAGATTCCATAGCATATTGTATCTACACAATCCTGGCATTAGCGGATTTATTTTCTTGGTATATTAAGCTATGTACCGGTACATCGTGAGAAATTGGCCCCGCAAAATTGTACGCACCAAATTACATGTGCGCCCCTTGCTGCCACACGTACTCCATCCATTTTTCTAGGGCGGATGACGAAAATCAACTTCTCTACATTTGTAGTGCGCAGCCCTTGGAACGGCCCCGTCGCCCTCGGTATCTCGCCAGCCCGTCCCCTCGGTATCCGTCAAAATAGCCTTGGTCACGGGAACGAAGCGACGCTGCATGCGGTCATGCAAAAATCCCCGACGTGGCTTAACGCAGCAAGGAAATCGATGTATGGCTTAAACGCTGGCGCAAGCCCCCAACGCTGCCATGGTCTCTGGAGTACGAGAGCATCCGCCCTAGAAAAATGGATGGAGGGAGTACTTCTTATGGTACCATGGCCAACTTTAGGGGCCTTCTGGAATGAATGAATTGTCTCAATAAACGAATGCTCACAAGAATAAAGAGAAAAGTTGCAAACGTTGACCAACCAAGGTTTCCATGATGAACCATGTTCGATCTGTACCTGCAAGCGCCAAAGAAAAACCTAAGACCGGTCTAAAACCGACACGACTGATTAGACCAAACATGTTGGACATACAAAACCTGGTCCAAATGCTCATCAAAGCATGGACGACGAAACAGAGGGTCAGTCGGTCAGAGGCACCCCCTCCGCTTTTTAACCCTCCGAGGCTCCGAGCCGGTGCATCTTTTTGCCGGCACGGTCTCGTGTAAACGACACGCGCATAGGACCAAGGGAACGCTGCCCTCCTTTTGCCCCACAAAAGCATTGCACGGTTCAGCGAGCCGGTCAGCCAGCCAGTCAGTCAGACAGTCAGGTCATCAGCGCTCGTAACTCCCATCAGCCGCCTCGTGATTCCCACCCCGCGAACTGTAACACACACCGAGACTGCGACCCGCGAAAATACGTACAAAGTGGCCTGGCCTGTACGTGGCATACGTACAAAAGTAGCGCAGGGAGACGGGGTAAGTGAACAGGAGATTGACACGGATGTGTCCATCGTCCACGGGCGGGGCGGAGCCCGATCGGCGGATGCGTCCACTGCTGCGTTTCGTTCTCGCGCGCGTGCCTTTTGCTTGTCTTCTCACGGGCTGCCCCCTCTCTGCCTGCAGCACGGGTCGATCGGCGAGCCTGGCCTCTACGGCTCTACCGCTCAGCTCCGATCTACGGGTGTAGACGAGCGGCCAAGCGAGCGAGAGAGCTCTGCACGGATGCGACACAGCTTTGCAGCAGCCAGCAGGGCCGTCGCCGTTGCCAAGCTGGCCTTGGGCCACGGCGCATCGCGTTGGTGCCCGTGTGCGCTTTGATCAGGAGGGCCTCAGCCATCAGGGGTGCTCGGCTCTCGCTGCCCCATTCTCTTTCCTGCACACGCAGAGAGAGCTCTCGTCCACAGTCTCTCTGCTCGTCTGCTCTCCGAACGTACGAGACGCCGCTGCTGTAGTGTCGTCTGTCGTGTACTCCGGTAACAGTATAGTATGGAGCGTCGTCGCACCTCTCGCTGACGGCTGATCGATGCACGCCTCGCCGCGAGCTAGCCTGTACGTCGTGCAGCGTCGCGTTTCCTGTCGATCAGCGTCGCGTCTTGCAGTATTGCTCCGTCTACAGTCGACAGCTGCGACACCGCCGCTTCGCAAAGTGTCAGGGCCTAACAACACAGTAACAGTAACACGACGGACGGACACCTCGCCGGCTCGGTCGCTGCTGGCAGGAGAAGCCGACGACTCCCGTGCTGTGCCCGAACAGGGCAACTTGGCGAGGCCTCCCTGTCCCTGGCCTGGCCCTCTGCGTCGGCGGCCTCTCCCTGCGATGCATAGGCGCCGCCTCGTGATGCCCTTTTGCCGCCAGCTCCGCTGCGCCGCTGCCAAAAAAGAGCGCGCCGGAGCGGCGGGGCCCGGCTCCCCACCCGCCCCCGTAAATTCGAGCCGAGACACCCTCGCGTAGCAAAGGCCAGGCCGTAAAAGGGACGCGCAAGGCCAGGCCGCTCGCGCGCGCGTGCTGCTCCTTCCCTGCCGCCGGCGCCCCACACCGGGCAGCCACAGCCACCGGTGTAGGGCATGCTGCGGCCGGCGCCATGATTACCTCGTAATTTCTAGCGGTTTGGCACTTTGGCTCGCACGCGCACGGGGCAGATGGAGGCGTGCGGCCCCGGCGGCAGGCCGGATTATGATGATGATGATGGCCTCGTAATTGGTCCAGGATCACTGGCGCCGCGAGCCCAGCGAGACTGCTTTCACGAGCTAGATTGTCATGATGCGCCACGGATCGGGCGGCCGTACGTACGCGCGCGGCGCGGTGGGAACAATAGGAACGAAATCTAACGAACCGGAGCAGGTGCAGTAATGGACTAGCTGCCGGGCGGCCGGGCTGCCTTTGTGGGGATGGAGCCGAGCCGGAGTGACCGAGCGAGTGCCCTACACCTACAGAACTGTGGAGATGCCGCGCGGCGAGGAGAGCTGTGGCGTTGCGTGGAGGTGGAGGTGGGGAGGGCCTCCTGCGACGTGGGAGTGGGGTAGCGTCCAGGCGTGTGGTACCGCGGCGCCATTGATGCCAAGAGGCCAAGGCCAACATGGGGGGCGTGTGGTACCGCGGCGGGCACGTGAGGCGGCTGGCCGGTACGGCGTTGGGGCTGGCCGGGCCGGCGCCCGCCCCCCTGCACAACCTCTCGCCATCAATGCGGCTGGCCGGGTGTATGCGTACTTCCGGACTGTATTTCCGTGGTGTATTTTGTTTTGAAAAACGGAATTCAGGTAGTGCTAGGACCATGCCACTTCAGTCTGGAACTCCGGATGACAGTTTTTGACAGAGTGGAAACGGAGCACTTGGTAAAATTCCCACGGCGGAGCAGCTCTGTGGCTACGGGACATACTAGCCAGTGCTGGCGCTGGGCGCTCTCCCAGTCAGCCAATCTGGCGATGTGTCTGTTATTAGGCGCACCACTTGTCAGACTAGGGAACCCGTTGGTACGCCGCGCAGACGGGACGCAACGGAAAGGCTGCGGCACCGTCGTAGGCGAGACGCGCCATTCGCCGGTCGTGTCACGGGTCCGGCGTTCAACGGGCCATTGACCAGAAAGATGCAAAACGACCTACGTACAGCGCAGGCGCTGCTTCCGCTAGCATAGTAGGCATCCCTGCCAAACGTCGTTTCCACGGCCCGGCCGGGGCATCGGATGCCGCGAGCCCGCGGCACCGGCCATCTCCCGCCCAGTCCCAGCTGACCCTGACGAAGCCAGCTGCCGAGAGCGCCCGGCCCGGTTCGACGCCCGCGCGGCGCGCCGTACCGGGAGGCGGGGCGTGCATGTCAGCATGTGCCGCTGCCCGCCCGCGCAGCTAGCGACGCGACGCGACAGCGCGCAGGGGCCGCGCGCGGCGCGGCTGGGTGATGGGCACCGCACAGGACGCCGCGGACGCGCTGCTGGCGAGAGAGAGGGCGAGGGATTCCTGTGGCGCCGCTTGGCCGGTTGCCCCGCCCCCGCGCTGCCCACTCCGCGGCCCGCGCGCTGACGCACACGGGCACAGCGCCACAGCCCCCGCGCCGCGCCGGATCAACCCCAAGTGCGCAGCGCGCCAGCGCGTTAACTCTGATCACTGTAGGCTTACGTTCCTTCTGCCCGCGAATTGAAAGCCCCCGGCGCAGCGCAGCGCGCACAGGGCCGCGGACCGGAGCCAGGCAGCCAGCCATGATCCATCCCATGCAAAAGGTAACAAAGTACACGAGTAAAAATGCTCGATTCATTCTCCGAAGCAGCAGGCATGAATTGAAGCCCGCGGGCGGTTAATTCCTGGCTGCTGCTGCTCGTGCTCGTGCTCGACGAGGTTACGTCGCGTCAGAGAGGTTCCAGTTTCACTTTCACCTTCGCCGCCTGCAGCAGGAATGTAGAGCCATTTACTACGCCTGGCTCAAGCGGCCATGCTGCACGATCAATGAATACGTATGCACAGGCCTGCCTGGCCCCGGCCGGCGGCGTCGTGGCCGACGCGCGCGGGGGGGAGGATGGCGCCGGTGCGTCGGATCCCGTGCCGCGCACTGTTGGGCTCGTCGTCCGGAGGAGTGAATGCGTCCACGGTTCCACCGGTGGCGCCGGAGCGGAGGGGGGGAACGTGCGCGCGGCCCCGCCTGCCTGCTTTGCTTGGCCTGTTGGCCATCGGCGCGGCGGGCGTAAATTCGTCACGCGCGCGGGCGCGCTGGCGGGCGGGTGGGGAGTTTTGAGGGTTACGGCGGCCGTAAGCAACGCGAGCCGGCACTGTTCACGTGGTCACTTTCACGGAGGATCCGGTAATGGAGCTCCTACGCTCCTACTCCTACAACGTAGAGGAGGCCTTGATTTGAAGGAGGGAGGATCTACATGACACATCTACTGCGTTTGCTGCTTTGATGTCTTGGACTGATTCGCGCTGCTCAAAATGGGCCTAACAAAAGCTGCCCTGGTCCATCTTAGAGCTTTGAGCCCATCGAAAGTTCCGGCCTTCGAATGAATGCTTGGGCCTTAGTTACAGCATCGGCCCAATATTCTTCATGGGCCCAAGATACAATCCATTTTTGGGCCCTACGTTGAAAACAGTCCGTGTACATATGTCGCATGTTGTGGGTCACAACTACGAGCACTTTTGATTTTTACCAATCAACCAATGTTGTAGAACTTAAGAATAGGAAGCCTATCCGATGAGGAGTCGCGCTAACATGCAAGAGTGCGACTGCCGCAGCCAAGGGGAGGTGGGTTACCATGGCCCGTTTTTTTTTCCACTTCTAAATAACTTCCTTACATAGTATCTATTTTCAATTCCGTTTGCATCACTGTATCTTTCATATTGAGATCTACGAAACAACACCCATGATTGATATATTTTGAAATATTTTTTATGTACTAGCAACTTATACTAAGTGTGTGGTAGCTACTTATATATTAAGTGTGCAACAAATTATATGTAAATCTCTCAATAAACTGTGTACATAAATTGCTACACAAATATTTTTCACCTTCATATTATTTTACCTACTGAAGAGTAAAGTATCTAAATAAGTCACCACGTTGTCTCTACATAAGTTACTACCATAAGTTATAATACTATATGCACATAAGTTGTTACATGTTTACATAATTGATACATATTATATGATATCAATTTATGTGCATATCACGTGACAATCTTAGTATATTTTTATAGCAATTTATGACCTCTACGATAGTACCTAATGTGCATACCATGTAGCAACTTCAATATATTCCTACGATAGCAATTTTAATATATACACGATAGCAACTCCATTGATAATCTTTAATAACACCTTTACACATAAGTTGCTACTAATATAAAAAGGTCTTCAAAACATATGCAAGTGCGGTCTAGTTTTGTTCGCCTCGTCACGTAGAGCGCAATGGTACAAATGGAATTTGAAACGGACACCCCATTCAAAAGTTATAGCGATTTAAAGTAAATATTATCTTTTTTTTTCTCCTAGGTGCGTCAGCCCAACAGTAGCCATGCATACAGCTTGCTTCTCCGACAGCAGTAGTATGGTAGGGTTGCGTTGTTACCGGTCACAGGTTATTCCTGTCCTTAAGAATAAATATAAACAACATTTCAACCACTTGAGCTTGTATGTCTTCACTCATGCCATACTTAATCGATGTCAACTTGAGGGCTTCAACATTGCATTCTAGCTGAGCACATCCATATTTGAACCAGTAGTTTAGGATTTTATAACATATGTGATCCAAGTCATAATTCAAATCCTTAAGCTACTCCAATATATCCTTCGACAAATATTTGATGCACTGCATTACTTCACTGGATAATGTTGCAACCTAGTCACGAAGGAAGCGTTCCGTGGGTGGGTGTTCGTAGGCGGGCGGCGGCGACGCATCCTCATCGCCTCGACCGGCAACGCTTGGCCTTCACGTCGTGGAGGCCCGACGCCGCTGGAACGCGGAAGGCGCCTGAGCGAGTCGCCCAGGAAAGGCTCAGGATCGTGCCGAGCTGCGGGATCTCGCGCCGTGGACTCATGGTGCACAACCATGCGCCTCATTGGCAAAGCGGCGGCATGCCCAGAGTCATCGAGGGTGAAAAGTCCATCCGAGGCGACGGAGACAACCGGCCGTTTGAGCGCATTCCCCATGACATCCGACGCTGACGGATCCCTAATCACCGATCATGTGGCTCCCTTATGGTTGTCAGGGTTGTAAGTTGCATAAGTGTTTGGCGACGTGACACACAAGAGAGGGTGTACGTTGTGTGTGGGCGTGTAGTGCACCCGACTAGGTGCACGTACACTAAGCTTCCTGGCGGCTGGCACCAAACGTGACGAACCATGTGGCTCCACAGCCACAACCTCTTGGCCACAGCACATCATCAGGCGTACATCCACGGGATGGGTTCCGAGTACATGGTGAATGTACACAATTAAGTAACAGACATGACACGTATATACTACGAGCGATCGTCCCGCCCGCCAGCAATCTCCTCGATGAAGCACACTCTCGAGGGCCGTGCACGTGGCTCGAGCGCTTCACACTTTGAGGTCATCGTGTTGCAGAGGCTGAAGGGTCAAAGGGATGCTTGGGCTGGGCCGAATCGGGCTGGTGTGCTTGTTGGTGAACTACCGTGCATCGCATGAAGCCTAGCGGGAAACCAAACCGCATGGTACCTGACTCCCTCCAGCTTTCCAAGCTGTGGGGATTTCGACTCGTGTCGGCCGTGTGCCCCGGTGGTCTATAAACATAGTTTATCTCTGCGCCAACAGAATTTGAATTCCTCCCTTTCCTTTTCATTTCCACTCCCTACGCACGTTACACCCTCCATCCATTCTCTCATCTCCGAGCGTCGTCCAGGGACTCGCAACCATGGTGGTGAAGCTTCTGATCACCGACCGGATTAGTAAAATTATCAGCGCCTCTTTCTCCCCTTCTCTCAATGTCGCACCGTAGTTGGGAGAAGATGAAAGCGTTTAGGGTTTTTGCTTGCTGAACTCGTGGGTGGGAACATCGTGGGTGGATTTGTTGAGAAGGGTTTCGTAGCAATTCTCTATAACATTTGGTGACAAATCTGTTTAGCCGCGAGATTCATTGCTGGAGTTTGCTCGACGGTGCATCGCGTCGCGTTGAAGGATCACGAGGGGTTGGGTTTTGCATTGTCAGAAAGTCGCGTGGAAGGCTGGGCGACGCCACAGTGCGGCGGGGAGTCTGTAGTTCGTAGCAGCATGTCGTCGCGGTGCGTAGAGTAGCGCGTGGCGCTAATCAATTCAGTCAACTTAGGGTTCGTAACATGTCACTGGGGGCATAGTAGAGCGCGGCAGGGATCAATTGTGCGAGCGCGGGGTTCGTAACATGTTGCTGCACAGTTTGCCGAGGGGCGCGCATGGTAGAGCATTGCGGCAAAACGTTCGTGAGATCGGATGCTGTTGTAGCGTTCGATCTTATCGCGGCCTGATCAGCTCGCATTTTGTTGATGTGCAGGGCTGTGGAGTCCATCTACGCCGCGATCAAGTCCACTGTCGAGGAGTTCAGGTGGCACGCGCACATTTTGATCCCTGATGATCCCACCTCACTCCCAGAGACTTGGCAGATCATCACTACAGCATCGGGTGTGAGAAGGAGCGGCGTGCACCTGCGCGCATCTCTGCTCGTGCTTGCGTTGTAGGAGTGCCGCGCACCGTTCGCCGCGTGGAGGCTTGTGGTTGTGGGCGATGTGTTGCTCATCGTCATTTGGGGAGTAGGCGTATTCACTCTGGGGGATGCTGATATGGAGGTGATACAATTAGTTCTACTGCTAGATCACTTGTTTTACTGATAATTTTTTTATTTTTCCTTTTTATTTTTCTCATTGGTTTATCTCTGCTGAGGAGGATTTCCCACTACCTTCGGCTGGACTCACTGCGGCAGAGATGCTGGTGGCATCGCCGCCTGCCATCCCTGCCGCCACGTTCCAGCAGGTCATCTGCTGGGGCCGCACTAGCTTTAGAGTTGTCCTTCCTGCACCGTCCCTTCCAGGGCTCCTGCAGCAGCCGTACGCCGACTTCATCCCCGCCGCTCCATGCCCCCCTCCCGCTGCCGTGGCCGCTCCCATCCATCCAGTCTTCCACTGGGGCCGCGCGGGGTTGGACCTGATGTGGAGGTGCTCCCTGCCGCGCCTCGCTCCGCCACCCCCCTCCCCCCCGTTCCACTCGTCGATCCGCTCTGTGCATCTGGTGCCCGGTGCAGCGGCACCACCCTACCGACCTCTTCTCATCCCCATAGTTAGGTGAGTAACACACTCGTATTTGCATTTTTATTCTGTTTGTGCCTGAGTTCTGTGTCTGCTTGGTGAATGCCGAGTTTGATTTTGGGGGCATTTAGTTTATTTGTTATTCTCAAATACTTCTAGGATTAGATAGTGTTGAAATATGCAATACATACTTAGAATATTCTTGAAGATCGTGGAGATCTCAAGAGACTAACTTTGCCATGTATAAGGATAAGATCATGGCAAGGTAAGAAGGTTCTAGAAAATTGAAGAGAATGCATGAGCCATAGTTGCCATGCTTCATGGTGAAGTGTAGAATACTCTAGAACTAGATATATTAGCATGGTAGAAATATAAGAAACTAGATAAGAATGAGAAGGGTTCTAGAGTTAGGATATTTTGTATGGAAGAGTGTGGAAGTTACCACATGGCAACACCACAATGATCATGAGCACCTATAAATAGAGGTGCTTCCCTCCCTCCTAGCCATACCATGGCTAGAGTGGCATGTGAGCCATAGGTGAAGAGATGACAAGGTTGCCATGTAGTGTAATGATGTCTTGGTAGGGTAGGCACATAAAGAGTGTAAGAGTGAGTGTTGTATCAAGTTGTGATTAGGTGAATAAAAGATTTGGGTACCCTTGTAGAGAGTTGGTCTCCCGCATTCGTGTTAATGCGAAGTTCTTTTCGAAGTAGTGTGGGTAAGGGTTTAAAAAAAAGTGGTAGCACATTACTTTGGTGCCACTTCTAAAAAGTCGGTAGTTCGGGACACTGATTTCTCAAAAGATAGCGTTGGAACTTTTAGAAATGCATCACTGGTCTAATTTGACATAAGATTCACTCGATGATTAATCTAAAATTTTCTCACAAGAGTAAGATTATATCTGTAGTTAACATTGTTAGTAAATCTGTTTTGTATAAATTGATTCTTTTGTATGACTTGCAATATATTTGAACTCGTTGGTTGATTATATATAACTCCCATTGCTAAGATCAACCATGGAGTAAAAGCATAACTTTTTCAATATTGTACTAATCTTGATTTTCATCTCAATCGACAACTTCTTTTACAAATCTGAGATTGTATTTTGTTGAAATTTTAGTTTTGCTCGTGGATCTGCGAAAGCACGCGGAGTTGATTACATCAAGGACAAAGAATGTACATATCAAGGGTCTAAGACATTGGCGGCTCCTTAGAAGTAGTTTTCAGTTACTCTCCGGATGGTAGGGCCAGACCTTATGCTGGTCAATCCATGCTGGATGTCCTTTTTTTTAAATACATGTTCTAGCGAGCAATTGGCTTAGGGCCTAATAAAACTATCAAGAGGTGCAGAAAACAAATGGTCAAGGTCACATTGCTCTAACACTGTTGAAAGGGACACATGGTCATGGTCACATACCTCTTAACTAAATGAAAGGGACAAAAACCATGGCACATTGCTCTGAAACTCACATGTCTAACCTGTGTTTTTGTTTTGAGCTGATGCATCCTACATGCCCGCCTCCAGCTCACTCCCAACACGTTATGTTGTCTTTGTTCCTGAAGTTTGTGGGATACATGGCATTGTTTTTGTTCCCAAAATCTGCTATATTTCACTATTTTTGTTCCTATGTTCTAAATGAAAAAGTAAGTATTGAAGTATTTTACAGTCTTGTGAAAGGGCCTCTAGCCTAGTGATTAGAGCACCTGAGTAGCACTCAGCAAGCTCGGGTTCAACTCCCCGTGGAAGCGAATTAAACAGGTCTGGAATAAAAAAAAATTATAAAAAATTAGGTAAGGGCTTCCCTTGCTGATTTCGGTAAAAAAAAGTATTTTACATCCTCAAAAGATGATCGCCTAATGAGATGCTATTTTTTAGGCTTTAGGATGGACGAATACTCTTTTAGATGCTATTTTTTAGGCTTTAGGATGGATGGGTAAAAAAAAGTATTTTACAGTCTCAAAAGATGATCGCCTAACGAGATGCTATTTTTTAGGCTTTAGGATGGATGAGTACTGTTTTAGATGCCATTTTTTAGGCTTTAGGATGGACGAGTACTGTTTTAGATGCTATTTTTTAGGCTTTAGGATGGACGAGTACTCTTTTAGAGTTTAAAATACCTGATGCGGTATTTTAGGCTAGAAGAAGAATATTTTATAGTTTCAAAGGTTGATATGGTACTCTGGGTCTGAGGTGACATGTGATGCATGTTGGTTTCAGGTTCAATAATCTTGGCTTACTAACAAGGTCCAATGGTCAGTACCTATTAAATTATGGGATTTATGACAAGTATCATGTCTCTTTGATAAGTGAGCAGGATGACCATGAAGTGTTCAGCAAAGTTGGTAGACGAAAATACAGTGAAGTATTTGAGGGCATCAGTGTCAACAGCAATGAGAAATGCATCAATAAGATCCTCAAACCTGTGAAGAAAAAGAAGGTTTTCCATGAATCCTATTGCTTGTTCTTTATTTATCCCTTGAACTACTGTTTTAGCAATAACAGGTTACGGTTTTGTTAGTTGTTACACATCTGTTTATATTGTGATGGCCTTTTTAACCTGCACCCTTGCAGATCAAAACTCAAAAGAAATATTAAAATCCTTCAGAATCTTTGTAGAGGCTTAATATTGTGAAGCTGCTTGATACTGTTAGAAATCAGCATTCAACACAGATTTCAAAGTTCTGTATCCAACATTGACAGAATATGACATTCGCTATTACATCTAAGAGTTGTTTGATTCTTCCACTTATTTATGTTATATCATAAGCAACTAACATATTTTATTCTCTGAAGAAGTCTTGGTAACCACCAAATTGCTTTGGACTAAAGGCTTGGCTGTCGTTGTTTAGTCTTGATAACTTCGAATTCTATCTATATCTACTCTTGAGTTGCAACGTATGAAATTTTTTTCTTTGTGTGCACTGTGAAGGCATTTTTATGTTAGCAAGGAAATGACCACATCAAGTTACTGTTGGTCTGATTATCAAGTAACAACACTTAGATCTTTCACTTAGCAGGACAGAAGTGTTATCGTTAGTGCAAAGTGCAAATATTGCAGATGATAAATAATCCATCAGTTCCAAGTATGCTTAGGTTTTACTTTGCATTAAGAGCTATGCTTCTCAGCCTGGAAGCCTTTTTTCAGACAAAGGGCCTGACCTTGGATCTGCTTCAATTGGAAGCGAACAAACTAACTGTTGCATACAATACAAGAATTAGGTCTTAGGAAATTCAGAACAGTATCCAAAAAGCATTGTCTTACATGTCAGGATATCATTTCAACTATGGATCAACTAAACAGCTTCGGAAATTGGAATTTAATTTTGGACCTTCAGTGCTGTATACCAAAACTGTATATTGCCTTTTGAGTTAGGCACATCAATTTAATTATCAATATCATTTAGTAAAGGTTTGGGATATTACATCTCCTTTGTAATTCTCTCTCTGCCATTTTTCTCTTTCACTTTTGGTATCCTTTTTCATTTCCGTGCTGCGAGACAATGACACCATTGTTTCGCTGCAGCATATTTTTTAATTCAGATCAACATTGTGGCCAAAAGTTTAAGTATCGCTTCACAGTTTGTCACGAGATACTGATTAATCAGTTATAGCATGCTATAGCTTTCTAATTTTTTTTTCGAAACGAGCCAGCCGCTTTATTAATAAAGAGGAATGCCCGACGGCGTAATAAGATAGAAAACTTTACATGCTATACACTGTGGACTCGGCTGAAACCCGAAAAAAATGATCAGACACCCCTATGTACACTCAACTACGCCTCGCAGCGTCAAGGACCCGCTCCAGGTGTGTAGCACGTGCGCCACCCACGTGTTTGCTTCGTCTTTTATCTTGGCCACTAATCGAGAGAGGGATTGTTCCTGACAATGGAAAACCCATGCATTGCGTTCCTTCCATATCTTCCACAACACTAGAATGATAAGAGATCTCAATCCTTTTGCATCAACGACCTGCACACCCGCTAAAGTTGTCCACCAGTCATGCAGGGTGTCGTGTGGAGTCCAGCAGCTCGGGTCCATGGCTTCGCACCTGGTTCATGTACTCAATTGGGTCCAAATATTCCTTGTATAACTGGATTCAGTGAACAAATGCAGCCCCGTCTCATGAGCCACTTTGCAGAGGACGCAACGTGGATTGCATGGCTATCCCCAACGCTGCAGCCGATCCGCAATCCATATTTTGTCCTGAACGGCCAACCAGCCAAAGAACTTGCACTTCGGTGGTGCCCAGGTTTCCAGATAATTGCCTCGAAATTGGTGTTCGTTGATCCAAAGAACTGCGCTCGGTATACTGATTGCGTGGTGTGTTGTCCATCTGCCGTCAATTTCCATCGAATAGTGTCCGGGACTCCTGGTTGGAGTTGCACGCAGGATGCGGCGTTCCAGAGATTCTGAAGCTCAATGAAGTATGTCACTGAGAACCCCTGGTGCCGGAGGTCAATATCCGTGACCCAAGCATTATCCGTGATGGCTTCGCGTAGTGATCTGTTCTTCCCTTTTGAGATGTTGAAGAGGTTAGGTGCCATGTCCCTGGGCCTTTGACCATTGATCCATCCATAGTCCTAGAAGGATATTTTGTTGCCATCGCCAATTGTTAGCGTCGTGCTTGCCGCGAAGAGCTTATGGTCAGCTTGCAAGCAAGGGGCGTCGCAATCATCCTAGGATGCACCCTCATTAATCCATTGTTGCCATAACTAGCATAAGCGTAGCGCTCTAGAGAATTTGGCAAGGTGTAACACACCTAGACCGCCCCCTTTCCTATGTTTGGCAGATCTCGTCCAGTTCACTTTGCATTTACCACCTGTGATATTTTCATTGTTGGCCCATAGAAATTGCTTTCTCTTGGCATCTATTGTCTTCATGATTTCCTTTGGTGCATTCAGAGCTGTGAGTAGGTACACTGGTTGGGCAGTTAGCACCAATTTGACAAGTTTCAATCTCCCAGCTGTTGTCATGTTTCTTGCGCTCCAACTGCTAAGTTTCCCAACTGTCTTGTCCACTAGAGTCTGAAAGTGGACTGATTTTAATCGTGACGTAGATATAAGCCCAGATATTTGGTAGGGAAAGTTCCGAGCTTGCCCGACAGATTTCGCAGTACTTCCATTAGCGGTATCCCTTGGCATCAAATAGGCAGTGCTGTTGATTTTTGGAAGTTTGATTTGAGCCCCATCGTCTCACCGAACATATTCAAGATGTCTACTAGTGCATCTATCTCCTCCTTTCTTGGCGCAATGAACAAAGCCGCGTCATCAGCGTACAATGATATCCGGCATGAAGGCCCACGTCCCCGGAGTTTGGTAAAAATTCCCATCTCCATTGCTAGTTGGAGTAATCTTTGCAGCGGGTCGATTGCTATGACGAAGAGAAGCGGCGAAAGGGGGTCACCTTGTCGCAGACCCCTGCCATGCTTTATAGGCGGGTTTGGGACCCCATTTAGTAGAACCCTCGATGAGGAGGTTGACAATATTGCCACAATCTAGTCACGCCAACGCGCCAGGAAGCCAAGGCTTTGCATTAGTGATAGCAAGTAATCCCATCTAATGGAGTCGAATGCCTTTGCAATGTCCAGTTTAAGGAAGATAGCTTGCTCTCTGTTGCGATGGTAGTGTCGCGCCGTGTTGTGTACCGACATGAAATTGTCATGAATACTCCTCTTCTTAATGAATGCGCTCTGGCATGTGGAAACAATGGAGTTCATGTATGGTTGGAGTCTTAATGCCAATGCTTTCATGATGATTTTGATGAATGAGTGTATCAAGCTAATGGGCCTGAAGTCCTGAACCGTGTCAGCCCCCTCTTTCTTTGGCAGCAGAATGATTGTAGCCGAATTTATGAGGCTGAGATTGTTGCAGCGAAGTGAGTAGAAGGCATTTATTGCCCCATGACATCCTGTTTGATTACTTCCCATCATGACTTGAAGAAGAGGCCCGTGTAACCGTCCGGTCCTGGGGCTTTATCGCTTGGCAATTTGTCGATGACCCTTTTGATTTCCTCTTCAGAGAATGGCGAGTCGAGTGAGGAGAGGTCATGGCTGCTGAGTCCCAGGGTGTCCCAATTGAAATCTGCCTGACGTGGTTGTGGCTGTTGCATGGTGAGTTTAAAGAAGTTTTGTATCTCTGTTGCTTTTTCTTCATGTGTGCATGCCCAGCCGATGCCCTTCTTTAATTTTTGTATGAATTTTGCACGGTGCCATGCGTTGACCCGCCGATGAAAAAATCACGTGTTTGCATCCCCCATTCTCGCATCAGGTATCAGGCGGTTGGACCATTCTCGTAAAGTGACGGCTGTGTCATGGAGCCTGTGATAGAGTCTGTGGAAAGGCTCAACGTGGGCTGACGGAGCATTCCATGCTCGGGCGACCGTGTCCCTGAATCCTGGAAGCTTTGTCCAGTAGTTTTCAAAACTGAATGATTTTGGTCGTATCGAGCTGTCGTGGTTGGAAAGGAGTAGTGGACAATGATCGGAGAGCGAGGTGGATAGTGCTTGAAGCATATGGTTATTGAAAGCCTGCTCCCATTGCTCATTTGGCAAAACTCTGTCTAGCCTAACCATAGTGGAGTTTCTCCTCTCATTATTCCATGTGAACTTTCTGTTCTGAAGGTGAATCTCACGGAGATCACAAGCATCCAAGGCCTTTCTAAACATGTTCATTTGTCGCCGATTTAGTCTGTTGTTATTTTTGTCGCTTGCTTTGTAGACGAGGTTGAAGTCACCTATGACTAGCCATCAGGAATTGTTCTGTGGCTTTATAGATTGCAGCTCGGCGAGGAATTCAGCTTTCCTGCTAGCTCTGGTCGGACCTACACTGCCGACAGAACAAAGGTATTTAACGTTTGTTGCAAAGTGACTGTCGCCGTTATATGATGTTGTCCTGTTACCACGTTTGTCAGCTTGACATGATTGGCGTTCCATAACAGGAGAATGCCTTCCCGCGTTCCGCTAATGCCCCTTGCTGGCTTGTAGGAGTAGTTATCGAGCCTATGTCCTCCCAAATATGCCGCTGTGAAATGGTTGATGTCGGCAAGTTTTGTTTCTTGGAGGCATGCGATGTGGCATAAGGTGGCTGAGATCGTCTCTAGGACTGTGTCTCTCCTCGCTCTACTGTTCAGCCCCCTCAGCATAGGATTTCAATGTTCATTTGCGTCATGTTTGGACAGAGAGACGTCGTTTGCAGCGTTGGTGATTGTGGCGTTCGTGCGGCTGCTGGTCGTCGGTAAGTGCAGCCTGGTCAAGGGTGGGGGAAGGTTGCTGGCTGAGCCTTGCCTCTTCCCCATTAGCTCGTGCAAGTGTACCAGAACCCACTCAGGCGTATAGAAAAGTAATGCAGCCATTAGCTGGAACAACACAAACGCTGGAGGTTGGTGCAACGCTGAAGTTAAAAGAAGAAACGACGACACAGAAGTTGTAGCGCAGCCTTTACGAAGCTGTAGCATTAAAATTACAACCCAAATTGAAACGGAGTCTCTGATGATGAAAAGTAGACTGCAGCGACGGCATGTGCTGCACAAATTTTCTGAACTTGCAACTGACATAACAGAGTAGGAGACACTAAGCGACACAGAGGCGTGACTGTTAAGCAGCCGCCTGCAGGACATCTTCCTGTAAAGCGTCGACAGCTTTTTGGATGTCCTGAATTGCTTCTCCGGTCACCATTGCCATGGCTTCGTCTAGGGCTTCGGCGTGCGCGTCGTCCAGGTTGAAAGTCGCCATGAGCGCCGCGATGACATGCTGCGGGAGAGGGCCCTGGAACATGGCGAGGTATTCCTGCAATGCAGCCTCCACGGGCTGCAGGTCATCATTCAGGAGACCGAGTTTACGACATAAGTTGCGCTGCGCGCGTTGCATGGCCGGCATTGGGCGTAGAGTGGAGAGGCGCGCACTACGACGTACCGTTGACACGTCGAAGACACGGCGTGAGCGGCGGCGCTTGGTTGAACCCGGCTGTACCGGCGGGGCCGGTTCCTGCAGCGACGGCGCGCTGCTGTGAAGTGGCCTCTCCGGCCTGATGAAGAGAGCCCCGGTGATGCTCGTGGTGCTCTGGTGCTCTGGTGCAGCGGTTGCGTGGATGATGCGGCCGTCGGCCTGGGCTCCTGGTGGCGCGGTGAAGAGGCCAGCAGGTGAGCCACCATGCTCCGTTTCTGCCACGGGAGAGGCTCGGCCGTCAGGTTCAGCCACGCGCGGAGCCTGGCCATTGGTGCCGGGGACGTTCTGGCCGCCCTGGTGCGCGCGTGCGGCCGCGTCCAGGCGCACCGACAGCAAGTTCAACGCATCGTCCACTTCCTCTGTGGGGTTGTTCATTATAGCTTTCTATTCAACATTCCAAGATCAGACGATTGTTTTCCAGAAAGGTATCTATGATTTTATAGAAAGCATGTAGAGTTTTGTTACAACCGATTCTGCTTGGGACTCTAGCTTACAATAGATGTTAATCAGCAAAAGAACCTGCCGCGGCCACTACTATAGCAAAAGACAAAGAACTGCAGCTACAAGATAGATCAGCCAATTGTTAGCAAGTACTATAATTTTAGTTTTGACAATTTATGCGTAAACACATCCAATCCTCTTATTATGGAAGATTTAGTACTATTATGAGTTTAATGTTTTAAAACACGGAATTCAGGCATTTATTTGAGATAAACAGTTGAGTTTTACCTTATAGTGTCTTGTAGAAGTCAAGAGTAAACATTGCTGTGCTGCATCGACCTTTAGACATTATATGTTGTGTCTGTAGCTTCCAGCTTGTATGCAGTCGTGATGGATTTTAGTTTAACAAGGCACTGTTGGCCTGTTGAGTCTGGGGTGGCAGTATCGGTATGACTTTCTGACTTTTTTCATGGTCCCTGTGAGCTTTGTATAGTGAAATCCTCAGTTGTCCTCTGGTAAACTTGACTGTGATGCTTGAGTCATTCTCTTTAAACACACATATATTAATAGATTAATAATAAGGCTGGGAGCCTGGGACAGATTTGCTAGTTTTGATTAGAAAGAAAATTACGCTGTTATAACTTTAGAGAATGTCAGGCCTGCGTGTTTTTGAATTCTGCAAAGGATGCTTAATTTGCAAATGGATTGCCTATGACATACTGTGGCTAAAAAAAGGCAACGAAAATGCTTCTAACAATCATTGGTTCTGATAAATGGAGTTGACATGTTAAATAAAATTTATTAGTGTTTGTGCTTCATGATTAATGGAGTTACATTGTGATGAGCTGATTTACTAGCAGAAATAAAAATATATAGCTGCTTTAGGGGTGAACTTAGACACTGCTGTGACTTTAGCTGCTAAGGATTTGCTGAACAGCAGAGCAGATAATGTAGAATGGCTAAACAGCTGATATGAGCGCAATGAATGCTTTCAGTCATTACCTGCTAACGATGAAGCTTATTAAACCATTGCCAAGTTTTTTTTTGAACATATTGCCTGGATGGCGAAAAGTGATATCTACGTAGATTTATTTCTTTTGTTGAGCACAGATTCGTTTATGTGAACCTGCTCATGTGTAGATGTCTTTTTTTTTTGAGCAAAGCTCGGGCAGGTGCGCTGCCATTTAATGATAAAGGAGAAAGCATTTACTGGCGGGAGTGCCAGTTACATGTATGGAATAATTTACAAGGCGGCAGCCATATTGTTAGCGTGCCTTCATACAACAGGAAACAAATTCTTGTTTGATCACTCTTTAAAGGTCTGCGCCATTCTGTATGCCTGAATGTCTTGCCTGATGATGTTGAACAGTTGTTCCGGTGATAGAGCTTTGTTGTCAAATACTCTGCGGCAACGTTCCTTCCAAATGTTCCAGGCTGTGTAGATTATAGTTTGTGTTCTCTGAATAGATATTCCACGGCCTCCTTCTGTCAATTCTTGCCATCCCTCTTTTAAGGTTCGATCAGTTCCCCATTGCGGCTGTGGGAGATCAACCCAAGTCAAGATACGGGTCCATATCAACTGCATTTTGCGATCATGTGGGTATTGGATTCAGCCGTCGTTCTACATAGCTGACAGATTGGTCTGCCTTGACTTCCTGCGGCAGTGAACTTGTCCGATGCGATGTCGGCAGCTTATATTGCAGTAACAGCCACGCGAAGAATTTGCATTTGTTTTCCACCTTAGCCTCCCAGATGGACTGCCACTTGGTGTCTGAATGTGATCCAATGAATTTGTGTCTGATAAGCAGATTATACTGAATAAGTTCCATTGGCAGTAAATCTCCATTTTATCTGATCATCTTCCTCTGTCAGTTGGAAGTCTTGTATCGCTGTCCAGAGTGCTATGAATTGTAGTAGACCTTCTTCAGTGTTTATGCGTCTCAGGCCTCGCATCCAACGCTTGTTTGTCAGTGCGACTGCCACTGACTGGTTCTTGCGCCAGGCAAGTCTGAAGCATACCGGCGCTATCTCCATGGGTGATCTTCCTCTTAGCCAGTTGTCTTTCCAGAAGTTTGTTTTTTGCCCATTTCCAACAGTGATCTCGGTGCATGTTTTGAAAAGTTGCCTTTCAGTTTCAGTCATAGTTATGGGTAATCCGGAATATGGTTTGTCAGGTTGTTTCCATTTGAACCACAACCATCGAAGCCGCAGTGCGCGATTGAAACGACCAAGATCAAGAATGCCCAGGCCACCCAACCTCTTTGGTCATGTGTAGATGTCTTAAAGATTGTTGTCCCATTTACAGGGCCAGCTTATGCAAATGACCATGATGGTTCCACCTACTTTCACGCAAGAACTCCACTATCTGAACAAGGAGGACAGGCTGCTCGCTGGCTGGTTGTGAAGCATAGAGATGCGGTATACGGTCTGGAGTTCATCAACGAGGATGATGGGAGGAACGAGATGAGCGGGTTCAGCCTTGCTCATACAAAAGACGACTACGATATTGAAATTGGCTCCGATGAATCCGAATCCGAGTTCCTCTCCTCCGACGAGGAGTCCGATGGCTACAAGTTGTTCGAGGGGGGAGGGGGAGAAGTAGAATGCTGTATGACCTTGTACGTTTGTAGGTTTGAATGAGCTGCAAATCTTTTAGTGGTAACATTTGCTACCAGGTTCTTTCTTACACAAGTCGGAAACATTCAGCAGGCCGCCCAACCGTCGCTGCACACTAGATTCTGGCAAACATCTTCTTTCTGAAGGAGAAAAGCACAGCAATCTCATTTCTGACCCTCCGCCTCCGGCTTTCTGACCCTTCAACCTTCATGGAGATGTGGCCATGCACGATCAATGAATCAGTCGACCGTCGTGGCTACCGCGCGGTTTTCTATTGCTTGCTGTTCGCATCAACATGTGAGCATCTACAACTTGGATTGGTTTTAGTAACTTTTCTGAGTCGCGTTCGCTGGTTCGGCACCCAAGTTTAGCAAGATCTCATCATTGTGCGTCGCCCGCCCTAGGAATAGCAAAACGTGGCGTACTTCACCTATGCCCCGCTTAACAATCAAGCGAGACGAAAAAGTCACGGCGAGAAGCGCTTCTCCAATAAGATATAAAAAATAAAAAAAATTATGCGTTTTAGCACTAATGGAAGAGGTGGGGAGAAAGCGTGGTCAGAAAAGTTGAAAAAAAATTCTCTAATTTCAACTTATTTTGACGATTTGATCGTAAGCAAAATTTAAACAGTTTCAAAAAAGACCGAAAGCACGCGAGAATCGGACCCACCCGCAGCAGATGCACCAGCCGGCCCAGGCCCATCGCCGAGAAGATTTTTTGATGCGCCACACGCCCACACCCCCTCCCCTTCCACCCTACCTCTCTTTCCCCTCCGACGCCACCACGCCCATCTCCTCCTCGCCACCTCCCGCTTCCTCACGCCCGGCGCGCCAGGTACCTTCCTCCCCTTCTCGCGTTTCCTTCTAGAACCTTCTCGGCGCGTCCGCCGCCCGCTACCTCTTCCTCTCGGGGGCCCGGGCGTAGGAGCTGCTGCTCGGCGGTGCGGTTTAATCTTCCGGTTTGGCTCTCGCGCGCTTGCACGTTTTAGATCTCCGAGTTCGTTTCGGTAGATCCTCGAGCTTCTGGCCAAATTGAGCAGCGCTGCTTGGTTCGTGCCGCGCGGTACGCTGGGGGTTCCTGCTGGGAGTGGGTTGGTGGTTCGGTTCGGGTGTGCAGGGTTCGTGCGGGTCGGTAGCTTGTGAAACTTGTGCTCTGGTGTTGGAACTTGTAAGGATTCTGCGGAAGTTTACTTCAGATTTCAGAGTGATGGTTAGTTGGTTACACCTGTATTAGCCTGTCTTCGTTGGGCTGTTGAACTTGTTCTAGGGTGTTCACTGCATGTGGGGCTATACCTGCTTGCTTACTGGTTTGCAGTCACAGAGTGTCTCAATTTGTGGCACACTTTACTGTTTTGGGCCTGTTAGGAACTAAAAAATTGGCATGCCTGTTCGTTCGGTGGCTAATTAGTGCATAGTTACATTGTTAGGTTTTCTCACAACGTTTTGCAAGGTCTTGCTCCTGACAGGTGCCTCATCATGTATGCCTATTGGATATGCTACTGCATAATTCACATGATATTGGATATGTTACTGCATAATTTCACATGTTCTTGTGCGTAAGGATTACTGTGCTAGTTTGGCTTTATGTTTTATACAGCCAGCCCAGTTTCAACATTGCGAAAAATGTGGACGCTCTAGATTTTTCTGGGAGAAGAGGGTTTTTGCGATACCTTACTCAAGAAAATTACGTATTAGATTTCTGCAATTGCATTATAAATTCAGTTTAGTCCTGTCCGAATGATGCCGCATAAGGAGCCATGGATATTGGGATAATATACAGTCCTCTGATCTATATAACATTAGTTCTTGTCGGTTACAGGTCGGCTCACACATGTACTAGGTGTTGGACAAATTTGTGCTTCACATGGCTGGGGCGCTGCACAGTTCCTGTTTTATGGCTCCGCTGTTATGGGTTGTGTTGTTACTGGTCGTCTCACCAGGCAATGCATTCTACCTGCCTGGCAGCTACATGCACACATACTCCCAAGGTGAGTTGATATCTGCCAAGGTGAACTCGCTCACATCCATTGAGACGGAGATGCCTTTCAACTACTATAGCCTTCCATACTGCCGCCCCCAGGGTGGCATCAAGAAGAGTGCCGAGAATCTGGGTGAGCTTCTGATGGGTGACCAGATCGACAACTCGCCCTACCGGTTCCATGTGAATGTTAACGAGTCCATCTTCCTCTGCACCACAAAAGGGCTTAATGAGAATGATGCAAAGCTCCTTAAGCAACGTGCCCGTGATCTTTACCAGGTCAACATGATGCTGGACAATCTGCCTGTCATGCGTTTCACTGAGCAGAATGGTGTCACAGTACAGTGGACTGGCTTCCCTGTTGGTTACTCTCCAGCCGGTAGCTCAGAGGATTATATCATCAACCATTTGAAGTTTAAGGTCTTGGTCCATGAGTATGAGGGCAACAATGTGGAAATCATTGGCACTGGAGAAGAAGGATCTGGTGTCATCTCAGAGATAGACAAGAAGGGGATGTCTGGTTATCAGATTGTTGGATTTCAGGTCGTGCCTTGCAGTGTGAAGCGTAATGCTGAGGATTTCTCTAAGCTTAACATGTACGACAGCATTGACCCAGTGGACTGCCCTGTGGAGCTTAAGAAGGCTCAAGTGATCAGGCAACAAGAGAGGATCACATTCACTTATGACGTCGAGTTTGTGAAGAGTGATATCAAGTGGCCATCTAGGTGGGATGCTTATCTGAAGATGGAGGCTGGTTCTAAGGTCCACTGGTTCTCTATAATGAACTCCCTCATGGTGATCTTGTTCTTGGCTGGAATTGTCTTTGTCATATTCCTCAGAACTGTCAGGAGGGACCTGACCAGGTACGAAGAGCTCGACAAAGAGGCACAGGCACAGATGAATGAGGAATTATCTGGGTGGAAGCTTGTAGTTGGAGATGTATTCAGAGAGCCAACTTGCTCCAAGCTGTTATGCATAATGATCGGTGATGGGGTTCAGATTTTGGGCATGGCAATCGTAACAATAGTTTTTGCCACACTTGGGTTCATGTCTCCAGCCTCAAGAGGAATGCTTCTTACAGGGATGATTGTTCTCTATCTTTTCCTTGGTATTGCAGCTGGGTATGCCAGTGTTCGGTTCTGGAGGACTATTAAGGGCACATCTGAAGGTTGGAGATCAGTGTCCTGGCTGACTGCCTGCTTTTTCCCTGGTGTCATGTTTACCGTCCTGACAGTCTTAAACTTTGTGTTGTGGAAAAGCGGGAGCACTGGGGCTTTACCTATCTCACTGTTTTTCACTCTTCTGGCTCTATGGTTCTGCATTTCCGTGCCATTGACTCTTGTTGGTGGCTTTCTCGGTACAAGAGCGGAGCAAATAGAGTTCCCTGTTAGAACCAATCAGATCCCTAGAGAGATCCCTGCGAGGAAGTGTCCATCATGGCTTCTTGTCCTTGGTGCAGGCACGCTGCCATTTGGAACCCTTTTTATTGAACTCTTCTTCATTCTATCGAGCATCTGGCTTGGAAGGTTTTACTATGTGTTTGGCTTCCTGCTGATTGTCCTGCTGCTGCTTGTCGTTGTCTGCGCTGAGGTTTCCGTTGTCCTAACATACATGAATCTCTGTGTGGAGGACTGGAGGTGGTGGTGGAAGGCTTTCTTCGCCCCAGGTTCTGTTGCTATCTACGTGTTCCTCTACTCCATCAACTACTTGGTCTTTGATCTCAGAAGCCTGAGCGGGCCTGTCTCTGCAATGCTTTATGTCGGCTATTCATTCCTCATGGCATTTGCGATCATGCTAGCAACTGGAACCATTGGCTTTTTGACATCATTCGCCTTCGTGCACTACCTCTTCTCATCAGTAAAGATTGATTGATGGATTCCACGGACTTCAGATCCATACACAAGTGTGCACGCCACGTGTCGTTCACCCTGAGATGCACAGTTTACCATTTGAGGTGAATTTTGACAGCTAGAGATGTTTTCAGTTTCAAGTAGATGGAGTGCAGTATCCCCCATTTAATGCAGCATCCTTTTTTAGTTCCAATTGTTCTGAGTTGTAACTGCTCCATTAGATCTAGATATTACAATCCGGCTTTGTAAGGGTTCGGTGCAATGATGATATGTTTCGTCCTGTGTGTGTTCCACAAACTGTAATGGAGTGGAAATGGAATGTTTGCTGGCTTGCTGCATGTTTTGGACAGTTACTGAAAATTGCTTAGTACTGTAGCTTGTACGCTCTTCTTGATCGGGTTTCAATACGATTGGAGTTCTGATGGTATTCGTGATCTTCAGATTGAGATGATCTCTTAATGGTACATTGCCATCTTTGCTACACTAGATCAACTACAGGATTTTCTGGGCATGGGTGCTATGTAATTTCACATTAATCCATGTTTCCCATTCTCTATTTAAGTTGTAACAATCATTTGTAGTTCCTTGACCTTTACCTATTCAGTTTCAGTCTGTCTCTAGTCTTAACACGTTTACCAATATATGCAGAAAATGACAATCATAGTGTGGTACTGTGGCCTTGGTTCAACAGTAGATTAACACGAAGTGTTCGTGTAAATGCAAAGCACTATCAGTCCTTTTATTGCAGACGCTGCTCTAGTGAGTAGTGAGTACTGACCACGAACTGCAGAGGTACAAGAGCAGACAGACTAGGTGGCATGAACAACAACACATAAAATAGATACGGCATCGATCAGAAATACTACGGCAGAATGGTGCTCCGCTCCTTAAGCCGGCGAGCGCTTCTCGTTATTGGCCCAGATGATGTGCCCGTACGGCATGAGGTGGCAGATCGGCGCGCCGCCGGGCTTGGTGCCGAGGAGCTTGAAGGAGACGTGCTCCGGGTTCCACCGGGACGTGTCGGTGTGGCAGACGGTGGCCACGGTGACCGCGCCCCCGCGGGTGCCCTCCATCTCCACCATGTACGCCCTGGCCGGGCCGGTGCCGTGGCACCGGTACACGGTGTACGGGTACGCCTCGTCGTGGCACGCCACGAAGCCGGCGCCGCCGACGCGGCGCACGGCGCGGACGGTGTACGGCTGCAGAGGCGCGCCGGCGCGGGGCAGAGTGGAGGTCACCGCCCGGACGTCGCGCGTGCCCAGCGCCGCCACGGCGCCCTTGACCAGCGCCTCCAGCGACGTGGCGCAGAACTTGGGATCCCCGGCGAGCGGCGGCGTCTCGCACGCGCGCAGCGTCCTCGCCATGGCGGCGGCCTGCGCGGAGCCCGGGGCGACGCCGAGCAGCGCGAGGACGGCCGGCAGCGACGGCGCCGCGAACGGTATGGCGTCCGCGATGTGGCGCGGCAGGAGCCCGAGCGGCGCGGGCGACGCGGCAGGGAAGCGGAACGCCAGGCGCTCGCCCACGCGCACCGCCTCCTCGTGGAAGAACACCGTCGTCGTCGCCGACGCCGGCGCGTCGCCGCCTGCGTGGCGGTGCCCGCCGGGCGCCTTGTAGTCGTAGCCGAACGGCGTGTCGGCTCTGGAGCCACCGCCGTCCGCGGCGGCCTTGCTCGGTGCCTTGTAGTCGTAGCCGAACGGCGTGTCGTCTCTGGCGCCGCCGCCGCCCGCGGCGCCCTTGTCCGGCGCCTTGTAGTCGTAGCCGTACGGTGCAGATGAGCGCTCGTAGTTCTGGTAATCAAACGGAGAGTTTGACCGATCCGCGTCCTCCGCCTCGGCTTTGCTTACGAAGCTGTCTGCACCATCCATGAGAGACCATGTCACCATGACCATGAACCGTGCACTGCACATTCCCTTCAGAGGCGCATACTGCATTCGTGTGTGATGGAGGTCAGGTAAAAATTAACGAAGGGGGGAGGAGAACCGACCGGGGCGGAGGAACCGGAGAACGGCGTCCGGCACGGCGGAGCCCGGCAGGACGGCGCGCCAGAACACCTCGGCCGTCGACGGCGCCGCATGGCTCAGCCGTCCAGCCTGAACCCGAGAAGAGACACGTAAACGCGTTCTTTCTAGTTACATGCTTGAACTATACATCAAGAGAAATAAAACACGCGCGTTGACCAGTGAATTCTCCGGTGATTACCGCTAGCAGGGCGGCGGCGGCGAGGAGAACGGCAGCGAAGCGCGCCATGGAACCGGAAGCAGAGTCAGGCAGCCGCGTCTCCCGTGCTTGCGTGGGAACAAGGCGGCGCGGCAGGCGGGTACTTATATACGATCGCGAGGCCGGGAAGCACCTGCGCTTGTTGCTCGGCTCCTGCGCGAAGGTTTGCCAGCGGTGTTTGCCATGGAGCCGGAGGGGTGACGGTGACAGATAACAGAGCGGCCACGACATGCCCGGTGCTGCCGAGCGCCGATGCACTTGAGGAGGCCCGCCGGAGAATATAATCTTGGGCGTGACATCCGCCGTGCCCGCAGAATCGCGCTGTCGCCGCCTCGCCGGAGTTATCCGCCGCGGATGCCGAGCGCATCGGATGCTTACGCGCTCTTGATTTCCCCGACGTCACACTCGGACGGAAGGGAATATTGCGCCGTGGACGGCGTTTCTGGTAGAAGTTTTGGGCCTGCGCTCGTGTTTGGGACCTTCTGATTATGGGCCGACCATAGTGACTTGTGTCCTGCACTTTGTGGCCCAACTTCTCAGGCCCTTGCGATCCGCCGAAAATTCCAGGCCCGCACAGGATCTGATTCTGACCGTTGCCTACCTCCTTCCCAAAAGCGCTCGGCCACCCGACCGTTGGACGCAGCGCAATCCGCTTGGCCTTAAGCCGCGCCGGCGCCGCGCCCAATCCTCCCAACCCAGAGATCAGCGTGCTTCCAACCCCATCTTGCCATCTCCGCTTCCCCTTTCCCAACTCCAATCTCACATCGAACTCAGATCTTTCCCCAAGAGACCGCCCCTTTCCCTGTTTCCTCCCCCCACATAGATCCCGTTCTTGGACAAGAAACCTTGCTGCCATGGCGGAGCCGGCCAAGAACGACGCCCACATCGTGGAGATCCCTGTCTCCGTCGACGGGGGCGAGGCGGAGGCAGCCGCGTCCCTCGACAAGACGACGGTGGAGGTGGAGGCAGGCGGGGCCCACCCGCTCGGGGAGATCGCGGCGAGCGCGGGCCACCTGCTCCTGCTCAAGCTGTGGCAGCGGGAGGAGGACCGCCTGGGCCGCCGCGCGTGCGCGCTGGAGTCGCGCATGGACGCGGCGCGCCGGGACGCATTCTACCTCTGCGCGGCCTTCCTCGCCTTCCACGGCCTCTCCCTCGCGCTCCTCTTCGCCGCGTCCGTGGCCGCCGCCGCCGCCGACGGCGGCGGCGGCCAGGCGAGCGCCGCGTGCAGGAGGTGGTGGGCGCCATCGTCGCTGTCCCTGGCGGCGTCCCTCGCGCTCGCCGCGGCCGTGCAGCTCCGGGTGTGCGCCTACTGGCGCGCCGCCGCGCGGCTGCGCCGGGAGCGCGGCGACGCGCGGGCGCTGGCGCGCGCCGTGCAGGAGTTGCGCATGAAGGGCGCGGCGTTCGACCTGTCCAAGGAGCCGCAGTACGGGGTGACGAGGGCCAAGTGCGCCAGCGTCGAGGGCGCCGGAGCATGGGCGCCGCTCCGGTGGTGCCAGCAGAACGTCGTCACCGCCTGCCTGCTTGCCGCCGCCGCCGCCGCGTTGCCCTCCGGCAAGTTCATCCTGTGCGCGTAGAATGAACGCCAAAATGTGGGGTGAATTCTGAACCTACCCAGTTCCTTCCAGTTTCCCTTCCCCTTATAACTTCGTTTTCGCTCAATTCCTCGTCAAATTTTGAAGTAAAATTTATGGTAATTTCACATCAAAATATCCAATAAGTAAAATTCAGAACCAAGAACTTTTTAGTTAGCATGACGTGTTTTCTGCAATTCAGTAACAGAAAAATTGGAATCGTACATGTTAAGAGTCCCAACTTCTTATGGACGCAGTTCTGCCTGCTTGTTTGCAGGGACGCCAGCTTCTTGAGCAGATCTGGGAAAACGGAAGAGGGAAATTGCAGAGTGTTCATCGCTGCATCGGGGACAGATCACTACTTGTGCTCCCTTGCAAAGAGAGACCCCCGAGCCCAGGAAGATAGTGCTACAAGGCAATAACAGGCTTAACATCGTAGTAAATTCTTTTTCCCTGCCCTGAAATGATTGAAGGGCGCATTCTTTTGTGGTAATTTTTACAGTAGCTGGAGCTTGAGTTGTATGTTCTTGGGCCTTCTAGCATGAAAAATCTGTGCATTTTCAGCCCATTCAAAAGTGATTCTCCTTGCAAAAGTGATCAGGGTTCTCACACCTAAAACCGTAAATTGTATCGGCTCCAGATCAATTCGCTAAAACACTTTTGGGGACTGGTGTCATCTTTCTATGACTTATGAGCCCCGGCCTGATGACAAACATGACCCAGTCTTTTCTAGATTCAGAAATTCCACGACGGCAGGTCATTTCATCGTCCTCCAGCAGTGGCACACCAAATTTTGCTGCAAACCAGCATTCCATGTTTCCAACAAATCAATGGAGCATCAGCAACCAAATACCTGGATTTAAGGCGAGCATCGATTTTTATCTAGTCTACCCGTAGACAAGAATCTTGAAATTACGATTTCGATGCTCTGATAGTTGTTAGACAAGCTGAGAGTACGATCAATTAGATTTTCAGCTCTGAAAGTGAGAGGTACCACGTGAACGGTGGAATATTAGTGCTAATCATGATTATTCCATTAAGAAGCAACTAAAACGATCGCGTGTGTTTGCAGCAAATACTTAGCTTAAGATGGTCACATTTCAGCATAATAAAAATAAAATACATCGAGCCAACTTAAGCAAAATAAAATTGAAGAGACCCCATTTCTGCTCCCCAAGTCCAGTATAGCAGCATATATTCACAATCTCACAGTAATACAGGAGTCAAGTAAACCATGGATATGCAGAGCTTGCAGAATTCTGTATGAAAATGTTTTACTAAGCGGCTATTGGCTATACAAGGAACGGTTATCCAGATAAATTATCAGGGTCCAGTAGTCTGTTTTCCAGAAAAAGGCCATAAGTTTATTTCATTCAAGTCCCCTCTAGATTCAGAGAGACAGCAACTTTAAAGTAAGTAGAAAACAGCAATAGGAAATGTCAGAAGTTTGTATCGCAAAGTGAAATGCTCGGGCACGCACACACGTCTGCTGCAAGTTAACTTTCGTGAGCATAGCTACCACAAAGTGCAGGGGTTATTGCATCATACAGAAAATTGCAACCCGTCCATACTCTGGAAATTTGGCAAAGAGTTGGCCTGAAACTATTCCCAGGAGAAACAGTATATACAACCACATTCTGAAAATTTGGTAAAACACCACCACCCTGAAATTACTCCAAGGGAAAGCATGATATTCATTATACACAAACCAAAGGATTGACTAATGCACAGAAAATGGAAAAGTATTTAAACCTGTACAGACAGAGCTCCAAATTACACAGAACTCTTCTGGGCTGCAATTGACAAACAAGCAAATCTAAAGAACATAATGACATAACACAACTATAGCTTCAGGAATTTATAGTAATACAAACATTTCATGGCAGTCTGAGATGGACAAGATGAAGCATCACAATAATCAGGGAGTAGCACACGATTAATAAATATGGAAGGAGTATCTGTCACGCATGAATCATCACCATCATACAGCCTCCCTCTCCCAACTACAACCAGTTCCCTCTCCCAAATCTGAATCGAATATCACTACTTGTACTCAAGAGGGGGCACATCAGATGATCATCACGCCATCTTAGAGTTATTAGGCGGCAAACAACAGAACAAGGGAAACAGCAGAGCTCAGCGCACTCTCAATAATTTACTAAAACTCGCAAGGCTCGATCGAAGCTACTAGTAAAAGATACGGGATGGGCAATGGTTTTACTGCGGCTGGACGTAGTAGTAGCCCATGGGGTCGGTGGCGGGCATGCCGGCGGCGGGGTGCGGGATCCCCGCCCCCATGCCGGCAGCCGCGGCGGCCTCGGCGTCCTTGGCCTCGTCCCTCGGCACGATGTCGACGAGGAAGTCGAAGACCTCGGTGCGCGCGACGGCGGCGGCGATGTCGGACTTCTGCAGCGTGCGGCGCTTGTTCTCCTCGGCGTGCGCCCAGCCGCGGTGGGTGAGCTCGAGGATGAACATCTCGCAGGCGCGGGCGAAGACGACGGGCGCCTCGGCGGCGATCATGCGGACGTCCTCGTCGGCCTTCATGATCTTCTTGATGCGCGCCAGGGGCAGGTTGTGGTTCTTGAAGTCGGTGGTGGCCTCGATCTCGCGGTACTGCTCGTTCCAGAAGATCTGCAGCTGCTGCTGCGCCGCGGGGCCCAGCTGTCCCGCCGCGGCGGATGCGGCGGC
>NC_028455.1:31816374-31832682 GCF_000263155.2 Setaria italica | reverse complement strand
CTCTCACATTCTCCTCTACTCCACGCTCCCTCTAACCATTTCACATCAAGCCTATTCCTAGGGGAGGGGTCGGCAGCAGGTGTATTGGTGTTGTGAGGTGAGTGCAGGATTGGGGTGGGGGGGAGGTGGCCTGGTTCTCCGCCGATGCGGGGGGAAGGGGAAGGGAGGAGAGGTGGAGGCTTTGGCTTTGGTTGGGGGGAAGGGATGGGCGTCGCTGTCCGGATTATATTTTTCGACTTTAATTAACGACTCGCCTTTCGCGAAATGTTGCACAGCGCAGCGGCGGAATGGTCGCCGGTGGGTGCGCGGCTTGCGTGTCGCGCAAAGACACGTGCACGGTGTATGCTCCACCCGACTTTTTTAAATGTTTCAGTACACTGCATTCGGAGAAAACCCCTCAAACGCATTCATTTTTAATCAGGAACCGTAATAAGAACTGCGAATAGACGGTGAGGGTAACTGTTAATCTCTTATTTGTTTGTTTGATGAGTGGCATAATGCATGGCCACGTGGATTCATAAATGAATTATAGCTCGGCACTTTGACCGCTCTGATTCCATGTAGAGTTTGTTATAGGTAAAATAGGCATAATCATCTCTAAATTTTTGCTTATAGGTATGTTCAATTTAGTTCATCAACTTTACCTGTTTAGTCAATTTCGTCCTTCGTCCGAGCTAGACAGATACGTTGGCATTTCACGTCATTTGGTCGCGTGTTAGGGTTTTGTTACACATGTTAAAAGTCCATACTGCCCTTTGCCCTTTTAACTTATGGGTCCACCACTTAAACGAGCTTCTCGTTTTCACGTGCAGCCAACTCTCCTTTCATTTCCCCTTCCGCCTCCATCGTAGCTAGTCCATCCGCCTCCAAAATGGAGAGCGCCGATGGCTTGCGCTGGCTGTCACAAGAACAGATCGATGCTAGGTAGGGAAGGAAGAACACATGGTGGTGAGAAAATCCGACCGCATGCATGTAGAGATGGAGGTTAGGCATCAATTTTTCCCATATTTGGAATTTGAGAGTTTTATTGGTATTCAAATTGATTCCTTTCTATAATTCGTTTAATGATTCCAAGTTGAATTCACTTGTTTTTAATAGCTCGAGCGGCTGCTCGGCGAGCACACAAAAGGCAGGGTGGTTACGACAGGGATTACATGCCGTCATGGTTTATCTAAGATTGGCTTGCAGCTGGTCTATATGCATGCAGGAAGGAGGTCCTTGCAATGCGCAGATGTGGAGGATCCGTGTGATTTAAGTACGAGCATCAAACCCCTAAGGCCCTAAGAGCAGGGTGCCCACGCCAGGGGATACCACCGGCGGCGGCGGCTTCAAAAATCAGGACCCGCGGGGAAGAGGGGTTAAGTAGAATGAAGAGCATGTATGACATTTACTATGGTTTTACATGTAGCCTGGTGACATGCGGCATGTTCGCTTCAGCTTATTCAGCCGGCTTATCAGCCACCAAATAGTATTTTTCTCTCACAACAAATCAGCCGTTTCAGCCTTTCAGCTGGCTTATAAGCTGAAGCGAACAGGCTAATGGAACGTCTACGTAGCTGTGCAACTCGGATGAAGGATGGAATTGAATAGGCAGGTTGCCAACCAACCAATCACGTCCTTGGTGGCTGAAAAATAACATCTCTTTTGTTCAAGCTACCGAGGTGTAAGATTAGTTTATCACCCTCTAAATCAAAACGACACAATACAATATGGATGTGTTTGGTTGGTTGTTTGGATCATTTAATTCATGTATGAAATGATTTAAAATAATATGATTTTTTTGTTCGGTTGAATAAATTTTACCAACACATTCAAAGTAAATTGTTTGAACCGCACCATCCAAAATTATCTATACATGTATCATGTAGTGCATGCAACTAAATACGCATTATGCTTGGATCTGTCACACATAGACCGTTGATACGGTGGTAGCGGTACTACGTTCTTCAGTCCTGTTAACTCCGCTAGCTAGCTAGCTATCCATTGCTGGCGAGGGCGACCAAGCCGCAGACGCGGTTGACGACGGGAAGCAGCGGGGGGCCCACGGAGGCGCCGGAGAACACCGCGGCGACGCACTCCTCGCCGACCCCGGCGAGCACCCGGCAGCAGTCCGTGCTGAGGCGCGCGGTCTTGAAGACGAGCGTCTCGAGGACGTCGCGCGCGCAGGGCCCGGACGCCTCCAGGACGGACTGCACGCAGGCGGCCGCGGCCGCGCCGGCTTCTGCTGTCGCGGGCGGCAGGCTGGAGCCGAGGGGCAAGAGCCGGCGCGCGCGCGCAGGCGCCTCTGGCGCCGGGGCGCCCGTTGTGGCCGCCGCCGCCGCCGCCGCGGCGTGCGCGACGGCGAGGACGAGGAGGCAGCAGGTCGACGAACCGTTCGCCATTGCCGCGGTACTGGGAGCAGTGCACGATCTACCAGCAGGGCAGCGCTCTGCACAGTTGCTACCTGCGTTAGCTGTGCCATCGCCGAAAGATAGCGGCTCACCATTTGTAGAAGCGAGGAAGACGATGGATCAGCGTTACGTCTATTTTGGAAACCGGCATTGGCGCACCGCACCAACCCAAAACGGACATTGATTCAGCGTGCGGTTTCAGAAAGCTTTACTTCCAGCAAATTTAAAACGGAGCAATTTAAAATTTAAAATCGAACAATTCGCTGCTGTCACCACCAGCAAATCAAAGTCTCGAACCACCGAATAAACCGCAGGAAAGATTTTTTTTTAAAGCAAACATCAACGACACGATTTCATTTGTCGATGGACCCTTCGTCTGTGATCTGTCGTGTAAACACTCAACGGCTCCGTGGTCTCGACGTAGGCGAACGTCCGAAGGCAGTAGGCGTCCTTGATGTGGGCCACCGCCGTTCCTGGCTCCCTGATCCGCACGGACCGCACCTCGCCGGTCGCCGCTCTGCAACCTCCTCCCCGCGTCACGCAGCCTGTGCGCGTGCAAGTGATTCCGCCCCCACTCCGTCGACTGCACGGTCAGCACGTACTCGCCGCCGTGCGCAAAGTGCGGCGCCGCGAGCTGCCCCTCCACCCCCTGCACCCGCACGCTGTACCGGCGGGTCCACCCCCGCCGGCCGCCTCCGCCGTCCCCGAGGACCCAGACCTCGGTCTTTGCCGGCGCCGGCCTGTCGGCGCTGACGGCCAGGCCCAGCTGTAAACTTCTAAACCATTCGAACGGTAGAACCGTCCCAACTAAACCACTCAACCAGTCCCTCCACAAACAACGGAAACCAGTTAGGCCCAAGCATACCGTCCACCAGCGGGCTGGTTTGAAACGAGTTGGCAGTAGAGCTGCCACTTTATTAATAAAGGAGAATGCCCGAAGGACGAAACAAACTAGAAAACTTTACATGCTGCACACTGCAAACTTAGCTCGCGGGCTGGAGAAATAAAGGAACAGACACCCCTATATACACTCAATTACGCCTTGCGGCGTCAAGAAACCGCTCCAGGTGCTTAGCACCTGCCGCCACCCACGTGGTTGCCTCGTCCCTTATCCGGGCCACTAAGCGGGGGATGGATTGTTCCTGATGATGGAAAACCCGCGCATTGCGCTCTTTCCAAACCTCCCACAATACTAAGATGATGAGAGATCTCAAGCCTTTTTTGTCAACGACCTGCGCGCCTGCTAATGCAGTCCACCAGTCATGCAGGGCGTCATGTGGAGTCCAGCATTCCGGGTCTATGGCCGGGCACCTCGTCCACGCACTTAGTTGAGTCCAAACATTCCTTGTGTAATTGCATTCGGTGAACATATGCAGCCCCGTCTCTTGAGTTGCTTCACAGAGAGCACAATTTGGATTGCTTGGCCATCCCCGATGTTGCAACAGGTCCGCTGTCCATATTCTGTCCTGGATCGCCAGCCAGCTGAAGAACTTACACTTTGGTGGCGCCCACGGTTTCCCTGATATCGTAACAATCGTATACTCCTACCGACGGAACGCGTACGCTACGCACGTTTTCTAAATTTGGAATTTTGACCTTGAATCAGAGTTTGTTCCTAGCAACCCGGCATCCCTGATCTTGGGGAGTGAGTTCCTTATTTGCCTCCTTGGCCCTCAAGTTTGCTCCGGCTAACATATCTCGGCTAAGCGAAACGGGAGAGATCACACAAAAGTGAGGCCGTGCAAACTGCAAGGTGCATGCGTTGCCAATGGCGACGGCGCCGCCTACCGACGGCGAAGTGGATGAGGGCTTGAGCCTCCATACGGACGCCTTCGTGGAGATCCTGATGCGCCTGCCGCCGAGCTGCCGGCGCTGGGCCCGGCTCGTATGCCGGCACTGGCGCGACATCATCGACCAGCGGACGCCGCGGAGCCCGCCGCCCAAGGTGCTCGCCTTCTTCACGAGCACCAGGTCAGCTTCAGCGTACGTCGTCAACGACCTCGAGCACGGGTGGGGCAGAGAGGTGTGGGGGGTCACCGCCGGCACCGCCACGGGGAGGTGGATCGACGTGACGGCGGTCGGCACGTGCAACGGCCTGCTGTGCCTGTGCGACAACAGGAAGCCCGGCGGGAGGGTCGCGTTGCTGAACCCGGCCACCGGCGAGACGCTGCGCGTCCCGCCGCTCCCCGTCTCGTACCGCGGGCTGCACGGCTACGGCAGCGGGAAGAGGTACACCTTCGGGTTCCACCCGGCGACGGGGGCGTACAAGATCCTTCACCTCCCGTGCCGCGGCGACGCGACCGCGGGCTTCAACGTGCTGCAGGCGTTCACGCTGGGGGCCGCGGCGTGGCGCGACGTCGCCGTCCCCGGCGCGAGCTGCTGCCTCGGCGCCGGCCTCGTCAGGGTCGGCGGCGCGGCGCACTGGGTCACCAAGGGGATGGAGAGGGTCGTGTCGTTCGACCTCGGGGACGAGCGCGTCGCGTTCGACGCGGCGCTGCCGGTGGCGGCCGGGCCGGGCAGCCACTGCCGGCTGGTGGAGTTCCACGGGAGGCTGGGCCTCGCCGTCAGCGCCGACAGGATGACGCCGGCGAAGACCGAGGTCTGGGTCCTCGGGGAACGGGCCGGTGGCCGGCAGGGGTGGAGTCGCCGGTACAGCGTGCGGGTGCAGGGGGTGGAGCAGCGGCTCGCGGCGCCGCACTTCGCGCACGGCGGCGAGTATGTCCTCACCGTGCAGTCCAAGGAGTGGGGGCGGAAGCACGTCTACGCGCACAGGTTGCGCGGCGCGGGGAGGAGGTTGCCGCGCGGCGAGGTGCGCTCCGTGCGGATCGAGGAGCCAGGAATGGCGGTGGCCTACCGCGAGGACGGCTACTACCTTGAGACGTTCGCCTACGTCGAGACCACGGAGCCGTTGAGTGTTTACAAGATTGATCAAAGGGCGAAGGGGGTCCATCGACAAAATAAATCGTGTCCTTGATGTTTCTTCTCTTTTTTAAAAGTTTGCTAGAAGAGCAAGCAGAGAATTGTTTGGTCCGTTTTTTTTTTCTAAAAATTTTGAAAATGTTATTGGACATCTTCATCTATTCTTTTTTTTTTTGAGAGCGACATCTTCATCTATTCGATCTGGTAAATCTGTGGTACTGTTGGACCAAGTAAAACCTTCTGAAACCGCGCGATGAATCAATGTCGAGCTAACACTATTGTTGCGTAACACTGATCTATCGTCTTGCTCGCTTCGACAAACGGTGAGCCGCTCTGCAATCCTCGTCCAAGATCGCAGCGCGTTGGCAGTTGGCACACCTAACGCAGCTTGCAACTGTGCAGAGCCAGCTGCCCAGGCTAGTAGCTAGTGCTGTGCTCCCAGTACCGCAGCAATGGCGAACAGTTCGTCGCCATGGTGCCGTGGCGTTCTCCTCATCCTCGAAGTCGCGCACGCGGCGGCGGCGGCCGCCACAACGGGCGCCCCAGCGGAGGCGCCTGCGCCCGCGCGCCAGCTATTGCCCCGCGAGTTCAGCCTGCCGCCCCCGACGGCGGCGGCCGCCTCCAGACGCTCCTTTTCAAGACCGTGCACCTCAGCACGGACTGCTGCCGCGTGCTCGCTGGGGTCGGCGAGGAGTGTGTCGCCGCCGTGTTCTCCGGCGGCTCCGTCGGCCCCGCTCTGCTTCCCGTCGTCAACAGCGTCTGCGGCTTGGTCGCCAGCATTGGTTAGATAGCAGAGTTCACAAAATTGAGGAACGGAGATTTATACCATCATATTCATGGAGACATGGACCCTTCTTCCTTTTCAACTGTTGCGACGGATGTTAAGCATACTGTTTCGTTTCTGTTTGGAGGATAATAAATTGATTTTACAACTCGGCCCGCTTAATAAGGTTATAAAACAGAATTAAGGGGCAAGGTAGGTTGAAGTTTACAATTTTAGATTAGGCTGATACAGAGTTCGTGTTCAGTCAGCACAAAGAAAACGATTTGGAAAGCCCAGGCAGAAGACTTGCATAAATTTTTGAAGTGACTCTTGGTGCAATGCAAAATCTTGACATCAGAGCATGATCAAGTAACCCGGTAAGTGGTAACTGTGCCAGCAGATTTTGCAAACTTGGAGGAGTGGTGGAATTAGGGATGAAAACGGATGGGATACGAACGTATATTGCGGATACAAATATAGATAGTTATTTTTTTCTCGGATCGAATTCGGATATGAATAGTGATAAGATATGTCGAATATTGATACTCATCCTATTCGGATCTTAGAAATGCTACTTTGAGTATCCGGATTCGGATACGGTACGGATATTGAATGTCCGGATTCAAATACAGACTTGTCATTTGAGTGTTTGAACCCCTTCGATCGGACGAGCGGACTGTCAGGCATAAATGCTCAGTACCAGCAAGGAAGGTAGAAGGCAGACTCCTACTAGAATTCTCATGTAATCTCACTAGGACTCATACCATGTAATCCTACTAGGACTTCTCCTTGTAACTGACTAGTAATCCTGCTCCCAGAGTATATAAACGAGGGTAGGAGTATCTAGATCGGCAAAACCAAGAGAACCACCAAGAGGACCAAATTCTCAACACCCAAGCGTAGGATGCAATTACAACACCCCAAATAGGACGTAGGGTATTACGCTACTCTGGCGGCTCGAACCTGTATAAATCTGTGTCTTGTGTCCTCGCTTTGACCTTCGAGTTCCAGGTCCGGTGATCCCCCACCAACTAACCTAGAACCTCGGGATACCTCTCGGTAGGTTGCTAAGTATAGAACACTGACATCTGGCATGCCAAGTAGGGGTGATCGTCGAGATCATCGGGCGAGCTTGAAGGACCTCATCATCAAAATCGATTACGGGCACGGCGTGGTTGTTCGCATGTTCGCATCAAATCTCAAGCGGAGTTGAAGAAGGTTGATTAATGACCGCACCTCGATGACACGTTCCGCGGAATTGATCAGGGCGGTGGGCGTCCTGTGTCCCGGAGTACAAGGCGGAGCCCAATCGAAATCGCGCTCTCCGGCACCGAGTTGTACTCGGCTTCGTTCAAAACCAAAAGCTGCGCCACCGGAAGAAAATTGGCCGCCGTCTCTAGGCTGTCTCGGAGGCAATGAAGAAAATTTGTTGACCTGCCGCGACTCAAGATCAAGACAAGGATGTCAGCTGTGTCGGAGGCAATGAAGAAAATTTGTTGACCTGCCGCGACTCAAGATCAAGACAAGGATGTCAGCTGTGTCGGAGGCAATGAAGAAATTTGTTGACCTGTCGCGACTCAAGATCAAGACAAGGATGCGACAGCCATCCGAGCACTTCCTGGAAAAATAAAATTTTGGAGCATTGTGCTACACGCACAATAAAGAAGCTACCAAAGAAATTCCAAGACCTTTGCTTGACACCGCAACAAAGAAGCTACCAAAGAGATTCCAAGACCTTCGCTTGACAAACGTAGAAGATGTACGCGGGCACTATTGTACCAATGTCCAGCTGCATTGACTTGCCGCCGACTATTTCGACTACTCGTTTCGACTATAAACTAGTCGAGGCAAGCCTCACGTCGATAATAACTAGTCGGAATCGACTCTGACTAGTCGGATTCATAAAATAACCGTCGCGACTTCATCAACAACCACCACAACTTCATCGGCAATCGCCTACGAATTAAGCTAAGTCACTTTTTAATAATTATTTTTTTTTCTAGCTTGTTTTTAGCATGATTGGCCAATGCGCTGACTATCTATCTGTGTATGCCTCTCGATGCTAATTACTCTCCAGAGTTACACTTTGCCAACTATTCCTGGAGCATGTTGACCGACAGCCACAGGCTTGGTACATCGAATTACGGAGGCTACATCCACGGGTTTGGTGCACTGAGTTTTGAAGGCACCGCCACGGGTTTGGTACATTGAATTTTGGAGGCAATAGCCACAGATTTGATGCACTGAAAACTGGAGGCTCACAACGGCTACACCCTAAGGAGGCACAAATCCTATGCGCACAACACGCGCTCTCCTCGCTAAAAGGCAGACAAGTCTCAATGACTACTTTAAACGCAATCGCGCTCTCTCTTTTATTGCAATGCTGACTACTTATTTTTAATGTCTTTTCTTAATGGTCACTAATCTTCTCGAGCAGAACACGTCTTAATTCGTGATAGCCTCGGATCATCTATCATGCCTAATCGCCATTACGCGAAACAAAGATCTCAAATGTGTGAACGACAGTGCCAATACACGTACACGAGATAAATATCTCACACGCAGTGGCAACGGCTAAACAGAGACCGAGAAATATGGCCGAAACAAGAGCATGACACATAACATTTACGTTATATTCAGCATTGAATAAATTTCACTAGTTCCAAAATTCTACAAATATGCTACATAATGTATGCATCTATTCTTTCAGGTCAAGCTTTGGCGGTAACTCTCCAGGATGCTCAGCATAACTCCAATGTTAACTAAATACTTTGAGGCAAACAAGAATGATCCTAGAGCTCGAGGGATCCTCTATCATGATTTTCCAGAGTTCTACTCTTGGAAGAGAGGTAAACAAGCAAAATTTTGGCAAAAGAGGAAGCGAAAAGGTGTGACACAAATTGACACGAGGGGGAGCATTACTATCTTAGGGTTCTCTTAAACCACGTGACAGGTGCAACCTCATACGAGGACTTTAGGATGGTTGATGGTGAAATCCCACCATCCTTCCGTGAAGCTGCGTAAAGAAGAGGTCTAATTGAGGCTGATAATACGTTGGATGAGTGCCTCACCGAGGCCGAGACATTCCAAATGCCATCAGCTCTCCGAAGGCTCTTTGCGACGATACTTGTATTCTGTAATCCTAGCAATGTCCCAGGCCTCTGGAACAAACACCTAGATGCAATGTCAGAGGACTACCGCCGCACAATGCAGTCCACACAAGTAGTGCAGCAGTTGATTTTGATAGACATGAGGAACATCTTGTAGTCAATGGGCAAGGACATAATATCGTTCCCTCTACCTGAGATCGATGAGGCACATGATTTATCAGATGGTGTGCCTAGAGAGATATTTGAGGAATCGACTATCGAGGTGGACCCTGAGCATGAAGCTCTTTTAGACTCCCTCAACACTAAGTAGAGGGCCACCTATGATGAGAACTTGGCTGCAGTGAATAGCGGTGAAGGAGGCATGTCCTTCGTTGATGGCCCCAGAGGCACGGGCAAGACCTTTCTATACAAGGCATTACTCACCACGGTTCACAACCGAGGTAAGGTCATTGTGGCAATGGCTACATCTGGTGATGCCCGGAGGAAGGTCCGCACACTCACGGTTCAAGATACCCCTAACTATCTATGATGGGGCGACATGTAGTTTTACCAAACAGAGCGGGACTGCCAAGCTTCTGCAGGCAGCATCATTGATTATCTAGGATGAAGTCTCTATGACTAAGAGACAAGCAGTGGAGGCACTAGACATTAGCATGAGGGACATAATGAGCCAACCAGATCAGCCATTCGGCGGGAAGGCTATTGTGTTTGGAGGAGATTTTAGACAGGTCCTCCCAGTTGTCCAAAAGGGGTCAAGGGCTCAGATAGTTGATGCTTCGCTGCGCAGGTCATACCTTTGGGAATGCATGTGTCATCTGAAGCTTGTGCGTAACATGCGGGCACAAAGCGACCCATGGTTCGCGGAATACCTATTGCGAGTAGGTAATGGCACGGAGGAGGACGATGGCAACGGGCACATATGTCTCCGTGATGAAATATCTGTGCCATATATGGGGGAGGACACAGACCTAGGTAAACTAATAGAGGATGCGTTTCCAATGCTCCACGATAACATGACTGATCCGAACTATATCGTGTCGAGGGCCATCTTGTCCACACGGAATGACTACGTGGATAGGATCAATATTAGGATGATTGGTCGTTTTTGAGGGGAGGAGATGGTGTACCATAGCTTTGATCCTGTAGAGGATGACCCCCGCAACTACTACCCCCAAGAAATCCTTAACTCTCTGGCCCCTAACGGGCTGCCTCCTCATGTTCTGAAGCTCAAAGTTAACTGTCCAATCATACTACTTAGAAACATTGATCCAGCCAATGGACTCTGCAATGGGACAAGGTTGGTGGTTTGGGTTTCAGAAAAATGCTATTGATGAAGAAATCGTGTTGGGGCAGCATGCTAGGAAGAGGGTTTTTCTACCAAGGATCTCATTGTACCCCTCTGATGATGATGATGGGATATTCCCTTTTCGATTTAAAAGGAAGCAGTTTCCTGTTAGACTCAGCTTTGCCATGACAATCAATAAGGCACAAGGACAGACAATTCTACATGCTGGTGTGTACTTGCCCGAGCCGGTGTTCTCTCATGGTCAGCTCTACGTGGCATTGTCTAGAGCCACAGCTAGGGTTAACATCAAGGTCCTTGCCACCATAGACAAAGACAAGACAAAGAAGCACCAAATTCAACGCCTTTCAAGTGTCCTGAAGGTGGTCATGGAAGTTGCAAGCACTGGGTGGAATGAGAATGTTTATCTATGGGATCATATGATCCCAAATGGTACTGACGTGCAAGGGAAACCAATATGAGCACAACATACCTGAAGCTCCACGCTACTATCTTGGAGCTACATTAGTCTCACAAGTGGAAAAGTATGAATTGTTATAGCATTCTCTAAAAACACATATGAAATGTCTGGTTATTATATGTACCACTTTTCATGCGTGCATGGGATGGTGAAAGACTACATGCGCCAATTTATTGATACATATTTATTAGCACATGAACCCTAAGTGTTTTTATATAATTATATGAATAATTTATGTACATGATGCCTATGACCTAAGGAAGCGTTTCTTGGTGCACATATATACTGACATGCAAGGGAAACCAATTTGAGCACAACATACCTGAAGCTCTACGCTACTATCTTGGCGCTACATTAGTCTCACAAGTAGAAAAGCATGAATTGTTATAGCATTCTCTATTTATGTTATCCTCAAAAAATTATGCTGAAAGCTTAACTAAAGATATTCGGCACGTTGGATACCCCTTTCTTTCCATCATTTTTACCATGTATTTCGTTACTGGAATATGTTAGTCTATATTGCTATTCTTCCGCAGTCACGAGTGTTTCTATAATTTCTTACAATAGTTTTCAGAAAATTGTTACTTTGTTCAAATTTTGTTTGCCCGTAGCATCGCACGGCTGTCACCTAGTGTGTACTAATGGATATACCCATATCCTACCCATTTCTAGTGAGTAAATAGTTTTGTACTCATATCTTACCTATTTTATGTGGACGTGGAGTTGGGGAGTTGGTATGAATACCTAGCAATAGATACAGCCTCACCCTCCATCTATCACCACCGCTGGGCTGTGGACATCCCCAACCATTGCTCTGTAGAGTCAGAGGCCACAAGTCCCACTAACCATAAAACTCTAACTTTGCTAGAGATTTGAGAAGATGACCTCGCCGAAGACAGCTAGAAGCTCGCTAGAGATTCAAATTCTTAGACAGCTGTCGATGATGATCAGAAATAATTTTATCCCTATATTTAGATCATTCGACCAGCAGTAGTAGCAAACACGACACCACATTTTCAACCAACTCCCTAATTTCAGAACCAAATAATTCATCCCATATGTCGACACATTCGTGAACGACATGTATCACAGAAAAACTCAGAAGCTCCTCGGTCTTTAGAATACACCATCACAATTAAAAAGCCAGAGCCAACAGCATGAATCAAAATGGGTTCATGGTCCATCATTGATATTTAGGAATAAAGCCATGCTTTAATATGTCTGTCTCCCCTATCTCCCTGCCCCGACCGACACCCTGACCGAGCTCCCCGGTGATCCAAATATAGATCCATTTGTTAGCATAAATTTGGATGACTGATGGATAAGCAAGAAATCAGTCATATGAAGAGCAGTAAAACTCATTAAAAAAATTAAACATTGCCTGATCATCAAGAAATTGTACCTTCATAATCAGGTATAAGCACGGCCAAGCCAGATATGCAGGAGCAGGTTACCATGTTTTTGATGCTCTGCTCTGTTTACAAAATCAGTAATCATGTCATGTCAAAATATCACCATCTTACGAGGTTTTATAAAAAAAATCACCATCTCATGGACATAAACTAGCTCCTTGTCAAGGGCTTAGGGCTTTCAAGCGCAATCAAGCTTCGGCGATCATATTCAGAAGCTAGCTTTCCCATTTCTGCTTCCTGAGAAAGTCCACTTTATCCAACTTGATGTGGCCTTCTAGAACAGCAACCCAGAGAAGCCAAATGCTACCAGAGGCTAGAACATTGAATGGTCCATATAACCCAATGCTTCTTTTAATACTCACTACTGTTACTCCCTGTTTCCAAGATTATGAATATTCCAGGTTCTATGATTCTATCAATGAATATTTGCGACTACACCATTGTGACCTCAAAGAAAAGTTACAAACTCTAGTGAAATGAATGATATAGCATACCTTATCAAACTTTATGTACATCCTTCTCAAATAAAACTTACACTGAAACAGATGGAATTCCAAACATCTGAATTGTCACATTAAGAATACAAATTATAATAAGCGTTCAAATAAGGAAAATTCAGTTCAGTAAAAGCTGTAATAATCAGTCCCATACAAGTACCAAATAAGCACACAAAAGTAAACACCAAAAGAATTCCTAGGCATGAAAAGGGAGGAGGGAAGAAAAAGCCATCATAGACCATAGTAGGTGTTTTTAGTATTTGAAAATAGAATTAAACATGTTGTACAGCTGACACTGGCCCATAACTATCGTTCTGTATTTATAATAATCTGAAAAGCATCTACTATAAGCAGCATCGCCATATCAGGTGGAAGCATAATTCACTATAAATCTGAACATCTGCATTAAAATAAAATCATATATCCTTTATGTCGGTGCTTTGTACACCGGCTAGTTATTTATGCCGTGCCTCTCGCGAACTTGATGGTTAGCATTGCAATTCGAGGATGCATACTGGTTCGGCCTGTTGCTCTACTTCCAGTTCGGAGGTGAGTTCGTGTTCCTCAAGCCGTGTGCTCAGAGGGGGTGCTCGTGAGGGAGTGAGTGTGCAGTTGGGGAATGGAATGCGTACGTGCCGTGAAGAAGTGGCCCAGCTCCCCTTATATGTCTTCGGGGGCCGGGTACAAGAAAGAAGGAAGGGTCCCTCAGGTCTGTCGGTCCTGCGGGGCCCATTGGTGGAGCTCTCCTGGGTCCTAGTCGGGGCATCGCCGTTCCATTGTATCGGGAGTCCCGTTGGCTCGTCCTTGTATCGTGGCCGTCCTGCGCCGCCTATGGCCGCATTAGGGCAGTACATGCTGCTGCTAGGTAGTCTCATAGGTCGTTTTATGCAATGTCATGTAGAATTTTTACTGATATGAGAGAATGTGATAAGAGAGAAAGAGGTTGATTTTAGAACTACGAGACGACTACTCTACCATTGTACAAATTGTGGTTGGCATGGAACTCATAATATTTCTTTTTTTCATGCACAAATTAAGGGAATTGAATTATTATGAGACAACTTAAAAGGATAACCTATTATACAAGTTGTTTGTTAAATTATATCATAATTACATGTTGCATGACCGTCTACTAAGGCAGCACTTGCCCTTAGGGCACTCCCAATGGGAGAAACCATCGTAGTTTCCAGAGTCTAGGATCTTGTATCAAGAAATCATCCTTCACAATGCAATTTTTTTATCTAGGGTCTAAATAAAAATCCAACCAATCATTCTCCCTTCTAGTACCAGATCCTCTATACATCATGTAAAGGAGCTCGAGTGACGGGTAGCAGCGGTGCAAGCGCAAAGGATCCGACGATAAGCAAGAAGAAACTACTTGGTCTCCCCAATGCAGATTCGCTGGTTTCTTGGCCCATCAGTATGTGTGAGGACTTGGTTTCCTCTCCAAGAAATGGTTTCTCTCTTTCCATAATAAATCTACTGCTACATCAGCAAATTGCTTAGTTGGCATGACAATTAAGAGGGATAGAAACTATCGTCAATGTCCCATTGGGATTGCCCTTAGTCCTATCTGCCAAACCCCATCGCAGAGAGTGGCGTGCTGGCGCCTGTAGCATCCCATTAGAGTAGGTGGTAGGTCGTGAGGTGGTCGGATCGGTACTCTGACCCCATGCCAGTGTCGGTCACTAGCTCTCGAGGTCGGGAGGGTTGGATACGGTGGTCGTAGTGATCGGTTTAGGTCAACGGGGTAGGTAGTGCAGCGCCTCGTCCCCGCGCACAGCGTGGCTTTCCTCGTCGACTGTTGCCTCTGTCAGCGTCTAGGGTATTGGTGCCACCCCTGTTCGAATCGTGCGGGGGCAGGTGCCCGTACGCCATAGCGCATGTCGACCGGCGTGGCGGTGTAGCAGGATGTTTATTGCCCTATCCGCCACCCGCCGTAATCCCCTACGGGGATCGGAACTCAACCATGTGTTGACCGGGGTGACTGATCGGGCGCTTGACCTGGCTGATGGTCGGATCCCGGACCACCCGGGCTGCCTTACCCCATTCGTGGACCAGCCGATGCGCGCTAGTTGGACCGCGTGGCCCAAGTTTGAGCTCTTGAGGCCACCTGCGCGGGTACCCTTGGTCATAGATGGCCAAACGGGCGGCCCAGCCCGACCTAGCACGAGCCCGATTAGGCTCGGCCTGCTTAGGCCTGCACAGTAACTGTGCCGGGCCGGGCCAGCCCACGTGACGAAGGAGCGGCCCAGGCCCAGCCTGCTGCCTTCTTAGGCGGGTCGTGCCAACCCGCTAGCCCGGCGGGCCTTAGCGGCCTGGTCGTGCTCGTGCCGGCCCGTGGCACGGCTCCAGCTCCTTCTTTTCCCCCAATCCCTACCGCAGCCTACATTTTCCCCAAATCGGCGAGGCCACCACCATATCACGCCAAAATCACCACCAAATTGGAGCAACAATATAGCATCAGGGACTCGCATCGACGAAGGGGCGCGGGGAGGCGGTCGGGGAGGCGGCGAAGGGCCGCGGGAGGAGGCGGCCGGGGGTAGGCGGAGGCTGCCAGGGGTAGGGGGAGGCGGTGGAGGGTTGCGGGAGGAGGTGGCCGGCTCCGTCGCGGGAAGAGGCGGCCGGGGGTAGGCGGAGGCCATTGGGGTAGGGCCGCAGGGGGAGGCGACGGAGGGCCGCGGAGGAGGCAGCCGGCTCCGCCGCGGGAGGAGGTGGCGGAGGGCCGCGGGAGGAGGCCGCTGGGGAGTCGCGAGGAAGCGGAGGATGGGGGATGGGGGACGCGGCAGTTGCGAGGGAGAGGGCGAGTCGCGAGGGAGGCGGCGGTCGCTGGGATGAAGGTGCCGTGAAGCAGATAGGGTTGGTTTGGGAGGAGCAGGCCGCTAGTTTTAGATGGACACGGAGGTGGGCCAAACGGGCCTAAACAGGCCATGCCGCTCGTTGTAGTCCACGAGCTAAATAGGTCGTGCCGTGCCCGGGCCAGCCCACGGGCTGAGGCAGCGGCCCAGGCCCAGCCTGTGGTGTAGGTCGGGCCGGGCCGGCCTGCAAGGCCGCCCTGCCGTGCCTAGGCCGGGCCAAAATGCCATGCCGTGGGCTGGCCCACGGGCCGCGGGCCAAATGGACAACTATACCCTTGATTTAGGTACCCGAGACTTTACAACATTCAAGTAAAAAGGTACCTCTAATAGACCATTTCATTATTGACGAGCAAATAAACAGGAGTTCCCATGCCAAATTGTGCCACATATGTGATGCACTAGCACGACGAAGCTAAGGGGTGTTTGGTTCCCTTTGCTTATTTTTAGCACGTGTCACATCGAATGTTTAGGTACTAATTAGAAGTATTAAACGTAGATTATTTACAAAACTCATTACATAAGTGGAGGCACGTGCGAACCAACTAATCTGTGAATTGGTTGATAATGAACTGTGGAGGCGCGGTACGAGAGGATGC
>NC_028455.1:31738664-31816274 GCF_000263155.2 Setaria italica | reverse complement strand
AAAAAAGACCCATATGTGATAGAGTTAGCTTATTTAGTGGGAGATCCAGAGGAGGTCCATCTGGAATCTCTGAATTGGTGAGAACTTTGGGTAAAAGTCTCATGTAAGGACCCCAAACACATTAATGGTACCTCAGAAGTATACATTAACACGCAAGGATACAGGATTACTTGGGCTGTTGCTGATAAAGGTCCAATCAAACCAACCAGAGCCTTTGTTGACAAGGGAGAAGATGACGGTGATGTTACTAATGAGGAAGAACTAGACTCTCAAGATAGTTATGGATCCTTGATGGAGTTGGTCCTGAAATCAGGAGCCACCCCATCACAAAAGGAGTCGGGCTTATCTAATCCATCAGGATCAGCATCCCAGGGTGGGAAGAAGTCTACGTTTAATACTCCTAATTAGTACCTAAACATTCGATATGACGGGTGCTTAAAAATAAGCAACTGAACCAAACCAGGTCCAAAGGAGATCCACGTACCCCTCAGAACTAGAGTTCTCCAATTGTGAAAACAAGCTCATCGATGCACAAAATTTGAGTCAAGAAGTTGCAACACGGATAAATTATTTACCGAACATCAAAGCAAAATAAGAATGAAATCTGTTTATTAAAGACATTGATTATGGTTCAACAAAACGATCATAGTATCCATGGGAAGTACTAGAGAATAATAACATTTACAACTGCATATATGCTGCTAGCAGCCATAATACACACAAACACACACACACACACATGCATGCACAAAACATGTACTTCCTCAGTGAACTGCACTAGCTGGCCCCATACAGTCAGACTGTCACAACTTCATAAATTTCTAGTGGATCTATACCAACGCATATTATGCGTTGCCATATGTGGCGTTGTAATGGCCTATAAAATGCATATAAATGCGTTGGTAAGTGGATTTTGCAACCTACCAAAGTATTTCAACAACGCATATATGTGTTGTATAATACAGAATGTGCTTTTTTGGAATTGTATATGGGTACGGTATTTTCAATTGGCTTTTGCTGATTACTGTTGGTAAGGCGATAAATGTTATATGCATCAAGCATGACACCTGCAACAAGAGTTCAACATAGTAAATATGTTCATTAAATAAAAAGATTCTATACAGAGAAGAAAATGACACAATACAACAACACAATGTTCACAGACCAAAATAAAATATACATGAAATCTGAAATAGTAAACTTCTCTTGTGGGCAAATCTTGTAGTTCGTTCATCCTTCGATCATCTGCACATCCAGAGTCCTGCATGAAAATATAGAATGCTATGGTAAGTATATAGTTGATGACATGATATTTTTTCCATGAATAAAATTAACGTGCATGTGGCAAATTTATTCTTGCCATGTCTGTCGTTTTGTCTTTTGGTGATAGATCATTTGTTCATTTGTTGTAGAATTTTTCAGGCCTGCAAGAAGGGTTAGACCCTCTGTCGCCAAAATAAAACCTAGTTATCTGCAATATGAAATATTAAATTTGAGTACCAACTATAACATAGAAGGGCATATACAACGGTATTTAGAAGATATCTATATACCACCAGGTCAGCCAATCCGTCCTACGTGGACCATCAACAATGATGAGAGCGGATGGTGTCGTCGTCTCGCGCGACGCCGGCAAAGGCTCGTTGTCCCAGATCGTATCGCCAGTCCTCGCCGCGTTGTAGCCCTCGTTCCCAACCGACGACGGCCTTCCTCGATCTGGTGCGGAAGGCGGAATCGTTGATGGCGGCAAAGAGCATGCTCGCACGCCAATCTTCCACGCCAAAATTTCTTCCTCGGTTCCTCCCCGTCCGTCTTGCCCCGGTACCCTCCAATCTCTCGCCCCCATCCCTTCTTCCCCCAACCACACGATGCATCCCCTGCGGCATGAGATGAGCAAGGCGGCTGCGGTGCGGCCGCGGAAGCTGCTAAACGCGGCGGCAGTGCGGGAGCAGAACGGAGTAGCGGACTGCGCGGGAGGTGAAGGGCGCGGCGACTCTTTCCGGCGTCCAGTCGCCTTCCCAGCGCCGAAGCCTTCGGCTGCGCTGATTCTTCCACCGCCGCCTCGCCCTTCTCTGGATGCACAGCTTGCTAGATTTCACGCTGAGTAGTTTGTTTCTTGCAGTGTCTCGACCCGTCGGCATTCAGCTGATCAGCTCCACTTCGCATATTGCAAAGTAGGTGGCGTCCGTGCTTGCTTCTCTGAATGCCTTGCGCTCCTTGCTTCTTTGTTTACTTCAAAATACAGAGTGAAGATGGTGCAGATCTTCTCTCTTCCAATTTCTGATATTTTTTTTACATCCTGGTGCTTGCATATCTGAAACGTAGATTTGTGTTTTAATTTCATGATTGATTTTTATGATTCAGAATATGATGAGATATTAAGCAAGTTGAACAGAAGGTTGAATTATTCTACTAATATCAGTTGTTTTACAGTTTAAGTTCTCTGCTAGCATGTTCCTGATATTCTAATAAGCTTGATCAGTTCAAGAGATGCTAATATTGGCATTAATTTTTGCAGGCACAGCTGCTGCACAGCCTACTGCTATTTCATTCTGTCTAGTAAGGCTCAAAAGCCCCCAATTCTGCCTACTGAATGTTAGGTCGTGATTGTTAGGATGGATAAGGAGCTATGCAGGAACACAAATCCCCTCCGTTTCCAGCTTATGCAGGCTGCACAAGCATCGCTGGCGCAAAAGGTCTCAGTTCCGCTCACCTCACCTGCCGCATCTCCTCACCAGTCCACCACCATGCCTCCGCCGGCGACCTTCTGCGCCAGCAGCGGGGCTGGCACCCCAGCAAAGGCTGCCGCTTTCGGTGGCTCGGCAGGACACGACGGTGCCGGCTCTGACTCGTCCCAAAGGCGCCGCCTTCAGCATCCGGCCGGAGTTTCTCGCGGTGGGCGGGGTCCTAGCGCCGGCGATGCTGATGATTTAGAGCAAGCGGCATGTGGTCGCGGCGACTCTCGCGTCAGTGGCGCTGTTCAAGATTGACGTCGGCGGCCGCTGCCGGAGACGAATAAACAGGAGCTGGATTTGTGCGGCCTCGGCCTAGTCTCGCCAATTCGGGAGCAGAGTCGCCGGCCAAGACGCCTAGGTTGAGCTGCTCTGACTCCGACACGGGGAGCAAGGTCCCACCATCGGTGAGAGAGCGCATTGCCGTGGGTCGCTTTGGTGCCAATCATCCTCGTCGGTCTCGTGGCCGGACAGCTCCCCGCGGTGGTGCTCACTGAGTCACTGTGCTCTGCGCCGTGTTCTTCATCTCGGTGGAGGGAACACTAGCCCAGTGATGACCCCGTCAAATCCAACTCGGCGGCCAGGTCACTGAAGCTGCTGCTCCTCGAAGCAGCACGCAGAGAAGCAATGATGAATCCAATTTTGGTTGTGCCTAGATTCGATTCACCATGTGAGAATTGGATTTTGATGCTCATCAGTCAATTTTAAAGTTATGTGGGTTCAATTTTGTAATTCTCGATCTGCAACCTTCCGTCTCTGTTCTTTTTTATTTTTCTTTCCTTCGCGTGTGTGAACAGAGATAGCGTAATTTCCTTGTGGTTTGCCTGTGTCAAGGTTCAGTCTTTAGAGCATATGCATGCACAAGACACGGGTGCATGGTAAACTCGCTACATAGCACAGGAGGTGGCTATACCCAATGCAAGCCAATCAACCAGCACGATCTTCGTAAGCCAGGCTAAGCTTAGCACAACAACCAAACAAGGAGGTATAGTACTTGCCATGGCTAACTCATTGTCAAGCTTGGACTAAGCCAAGCAACCAATTACCACCTGTGTACGCAAGATTCAGTCAATTCTTTCAACTGGATACTTTTGTGAACAAGTATTGTCATGTGTCTCAACCAGCAACAAAATAAAATACAAAGATCATATTCATGCTTAATCGCATGTATTAAATACCTTGCAGACAGCCTATTATAGACATCAGCTGTCTAAACTGTTGAACATACCCTAATAATCTGAACGGCAGGGAAGTAGATGCAGGATTGACCTTATCTAATAGTTATGGTAGGGTTCAGTATTTCAAAATAAATGATTTGCTATCTACTTGTCAGCACCAGTTAGTGTTCTGTAAAAAAAACACTACAATATTGATTATTTCATGTATATTTTATATGCTAACTGACGTGGCAATAAGGTAGAGGATCTGCTTCGCGCCCAGACTGCGCCGTAACCGAAATTCGGCATATATACGAGTTTGTAACTGGTAAACATGCCAGGTTTGGTCGTTGTTTAATGAAAGTCTTTCCTTTCAAAAGAAAAAAAAAGTTTACCAAAGTGGCATGCGACAAGTTTATTTAATGAGGATTTTTATTGTGGTTGTACGGTACCAGGAGGTACCATCCGGTACCCATTTTTTCTGAATTTTTGTGGCCGTTGATCTGCAAATGCTATTAAAAAATTAAATTTATGAATTTTAAAAATAATTAAAATTGGTACTGGTCCCACTTTATTTGGTACCGACCCCACCAATTTAGTACCTTTATCTAGATACCCTCTTATTTCTCAGCCATTGGATTCATGACGATGGTACCATACAACCACCATAACAAGGCTCTTATTTAATTTAACTAACACAAATTAAAAAAAATCAAGCTTCTCCTGTCAGATTTCACCAATCCCGAGTTGCCACGCAATGCGAACAAGTTTATTTAATTTAACTAACACAAATTAAAAAAAATGAACTTCTCCTATCAGATTTCACCAATCCCGAGCCACCACGCAACACGCCAGCTATATTACATTATATTAATTATAGAAGAAGACATGAAAAAGTTGCGTTACGCACCCGCACCGCCTCTTGGACCCCTATCTTCCCATCGCCTAGTCTAGCCTAGGGTTTTGCCCTTTTCCTTGCTGGCGGCGGCGAATAATCGGATCCGGCGGCACTCTACCCCGCAATTCCCTCCGATCCCTCGACTCAGCACAGCCTCACCTGCTTCTCTTCCCTCGGCGCCAGATCTCGGGTGCTTGCGCCGCCAGCCACCGTCCATCGGCCTTGTCCCCCGCCGCTAACTTCGGGTCACGGAGGTTAGCCAAATGACAAAAATAACTAGTGCTTTTATAATATCATATTTAAAAAATGTTCACTTTCTTTTTTATGTAGCGATGGCGATATTTTTGTTAAAAAAATCTTTTACCTAGAACCATCATTAAAAGCACTTGGTGATTCTATCTTGGTTTGTATTACTTTTTGTTGAAACTCTTATTTTTACATTTTCTTTTAAACATATCAGCAATACATGTCTTGTTTCGGCATATTATCCTATTCTTAAGGGGATGGTTGGCTGACTTTTAGCTAAAGTTCCGGTACCTAAATAAGCTAAGAGCCAAATACAATGCATAAGCCAGTCAAGTGGCCCCATGCTTCTACTCGTGATCTTCAGCTCACTTAGTTTTTGTGCTCTTCGTAGGTCTGATGTTGATGAGGCTAGCTACAAGAAGCCAGACAGGTATTCTTTGAAGTTCTTCGATACCATTTGCTTTCTTTGTTTCATAAAATAATTTATTGATTGACTATTAATACATTGTTCATTAATAGATGGCCTGTGCCTAAGCCACGTTGGTCCCATCCATCCAGCAGGGTACCAGAGCCCTGGTCGCTTTTCATTTTCAGTGCCATGTACGATTGAAATGTGACCTTAATGCATCTCAGTCCCGAACCTCCAAATTTGCCAAGAACCTATCTAATTTGAACTATTGGATTCTTAGTTTATGATCTCCATGCCCCTACCTAATAGCAAACCTAGCTTAGTTTTGTAGACTCCTACTTGGTAGCAAACCTGTTAAATTTGAACCATCAAACTCACCATGTGAGTAGAGATTTCGTTATCGGTTTGCATGTTATGACTTAAATTTAAAGAATATTTTGAGAATTTGATGTAACTTTATCAGCTTAGCCGTAAGCACATCACCACCCAACTCTGCCCTGCCCTGCCACGTCATCCTTTACCAACCCCAAAGGCCAAAGCAGAAGCGGGTGGTTCTGGTAGTTGTGGTTAATATCTCGCTAAAGCAGAAGTGGCTGGTTATGGTACTTGTGGTTGAAATCTCGCTAAAAATGAAGCAGCTGGTTATGGTAGTTGTGGTTGAAATCTCCCTAGTTAGTTTGAGCAAGATGAATGCTGGTTGAGGATGCCTTCTCTGTTATGTGAACCAAGAAGGGAGGAGATTTTCACAATTGCAGAAGTAGAGGGGGGCTATAGTGGGTTTAACTTCATGTCAGGCACTATAATGTAAAGTACCCTAACTGATTCACTACTCAGTTTTTCCTTGTATGGTTTCAGGAAAAAATAACCCCTATTTGGTTTGGCCTTTGCTTCCATTTCTGAAGATTTGTTTGTTGGCTTATCAGAGTAGAGTCAGAAAAGTCCGTTAGACTTTGTTTGGCAGTGTTGTCCAAGTCCTTTGCTTTCAATCAAGCACTCAAGCTTTGTCCTAGAAGTTAGGAAGTGTACTCAGCTGCTCATTGTTGGCTAATTTTCAGGAGTCACTATGGCCACCTTGATCATGTACTTTGGTTATAAATAATAGCAACATAAATATAGAAAAGCTACAAAATGCAGTGCAAAATCCTTTTGTATTCATCCAATTCACTGACTGGAGAGAGTAGAGAAGAGTATGATCTCACGTTATTTCCTATGTGCAGTATTGATATATAGCTATGCCTTTCTACTGTTTCAGGATGTTTATGCTAATGATAAGGGCATGTATATATCTGAAACTGCTTGCGTTTGCAGCTGTGCTAAAGAAAGATACTATTTTGCAGTTCTCCAAGCTGCAAAGTTGCAGATGTAAGGTTGAAGAAGGTTGTTCTTGAAAGTAAAAGAAAATTTGCTCTATCTTGTCTAGCCGTAGTACGTCCTGAAGTGGAAACAAAAAAAAAATGGAGGTAGCCAAGTGGCAAATAATTAGTGCCGCTGTTTTTGATCTAGAGGGCTTGTTGATTGGTACAATCACCTCATTGGATGAGCTGGCATATGATTTGAAGTTCGCATAGCAAGCGTGCCACGGGGTAGATGAGCTGGAAGTTGAATTGAAGGCTAAAGATGAGAAGGTAAATATTGTGTAGGCTAGGAAGGGCAGACCTGGACCAAGTGGAATAAGGAAAGGGCAAACGGAATAAAGAAAAGGTATGTGCATATCAGACATCATAAAATACGCGTGTGAATTTCTTTTGTTTTTATCCGGGCACACAATCAATATGTGCTTTCCACTTTGTGAGATAAACTTTCAACTATCTCTTATTAGGAAACTCAAGGATTACTACGAGCAGATCATTTGATGACAAAATATATAGAAGAATATTCATATGTTTTGCAAGTTGTATTTGTTTAAATACATTTTTAAATTTTTAACTAAAATATACATTCCACGGGTCACCAAATATTTCGGGAGATATCATGGCAACTCTCAAACTTTAGTGATAAGGAAAATGCTGGTTGGTTGTCTTCGTAAAAAATTTAATAGATCATAGTGTAGTTGCGCTAGCCAAATGACAAAAGTAACTAGTGCTTTTATAATATCATATTTAAAAAATGTTTACTTTCTTTTTTATGTAGCGATGGCGATATTTTTGCTAAAAAAATCTTTTATCTAGAACCATCATTAAAAGAAAAAAATCTTTTATCTAGAACCATCATTGAAAAAAGTATACATCTATTTGATTTCCATGATATTCTAAAAGTATTCTTTACGAGGTAAAAAGTTTAGAGGTGAAAATCGATATATTATGTTAAGGTAATACTTTAGAAAAAAAATAAAAGACTAGATATTTCTATCAGATTTGGACTGCTCATGCTCGCTTCACGTCCCACCCTTGTTGCTGTCCATTGGCGCCACCTCCGCCGTGCACTGCCCGTGCTTGTTGCGGAGCCCCATGGCTTCCCTTGTTGCGAGCGCTGATCCCTACCGCATCCACCATTGTGGTCTATCGATGTCATCTATCTCCACCACGCGCTGCTACTGCTTGTGCTTGCCACGACGGCCCTCCAGCTACCGACTTTGGGGAAGAAGAAGAAATAAAAAAAACTAGCATTTCAAAAATGTTGATCTTTGCTTTGGAAAATGTTGGATCTGTTCTAGCCTATGAAACATGTTGACTGTACTACTTTCTACGAAATATTGTTATATGTTTTGAAAAATGTTGATTATGTTATTTTCGAACGTTAGTCTGATTTTTTTAAAGTTGTTAAATTTGTTATGTTAAAATATTAATTTATTTTAGATTTCTAGGCTGATGGACTTTAAAATTATGGAGTTTTTCCCCTCTCCCACGAAATCGGTCGAACCGGTTCGGCCCGCGCGACAGCGTCTGCTGCAGTTTTCTTCCTCCCCGCGACCCATCTCTCCCTTTGCTCCCCCAGTGCCTGCCACTCTCCACGCTATCGTCCCGTGCACCGCCCTCCACGCTCCCCTGCCCAGCTGCAACTCGAGTCCGGCTGGTGCGGCAACACCCTCGTGTCAGGGCTAGGAGGGCTCCTATCTACCTTCTGGAAGGTAGATAAGGGATGAAAATTTTGGCCCATCGAGGCCCATCTTCTCCCCTTCCTCATCTTCTTCCCCACGCTCCCCACATTTGCCGCCACCTCGTCCTCCACCTCGGCCGGCGGCTGCCACGCCGCCGCGCTGTTCGCCCACCCTCCACCGCCACCCCCACCCCACCATTCCTAATCCGAAGTTTGTCGTCCACCGCCCGCCGGACTTCCTGCCCTGCTCGGCTGGCGGCGCGAGCCTCCGCAATCGGCCCAACCGTCGCCACCACCAGACTTGCCGCCCCTCCCCCCGACCTCCTCCTTTAAGCCTGGCGGACACTGGAGCTCCCCGGAAACTCTGAAACCTAACCCTAACTCCACCACTACCGCCGCCGCCGCTGGCCTCGACCACCACCCAAGCGTCGCATCACCGCCACGGTCGAACCGCCGCCGCTGCCAGGCCAACCTCATCCTATAGCAGAGGAGAAGAAGAAGATCAGCAAGTGTTAGATCATATTCTCATACGAATATTAAAGTGGAAGTTTCTTTGGAAAAAATCTTGTGGAAGACGTATAGGTTTTCCGGCTAAAGGGTCACATGAACTGGGCTAAGTATCCTTTGTAATGCTCGGGCCAGAGGCCATGTCAAGAACTGGGCTAAGCCCATTGGGCCACCACGCCGGCCTGTGGCATAACCCAACCCCATGTAGGGAAGGGGCATGAATGAATAGATCAAGTACCAAAACCTAACCCTTCCCGCTCATCTTCTTCCCCAAGCCCCGCCAGCAGCGGCGATTCTCCGACCAAAGCTCGCTGGCGTGCCGCCGCGTAGTCTAGAGTCATCACACCTCCCTTCCCACGACTTCTCTGTTCTCTCTCTCGGCCTCGGTCTTCCTTTCCTAGCGGCGACGACAGGGTGAGTTGCGCTGTCCGTTGTTCGTTGAGCGACGGGCGCTTCGCCAGTGACGAACATCCGACAGGGGTATGCCTGCCTATTCCCCTCCCTTCCCATCCTGCTGCGCGAAATCAAACACCCAAACCCCTAACGTATGGTATTTGTATTCGGATCTGACCATGATTTTACCTACTAAATTCAATCTTTCTGCAACAGTTATTGGGTGTACACATGTACACCCATGTCCTATACTGGGTCCGCCCCTGCTAAACGACACTCCCTGTCCTGAGTCATTCATCCCTATCTTGGCATCCCCTCTCTATCTGCACAGCAAGCAAGAAAGGAACAAAAAAACACACATAAGTTGATATGTGATTGCCATGTGCGATGCCCCATGTCAGTGATGCTTCTTTGCGATTGCAAATGATATACTGGCTTGTTGCTGACAATGTCATTGTGACACATTGCTAGTTGTACTGATCAAGACATTGCTAAGGTCTGGGGGCACTGTTATTGCTAATTGCCTAATTATATGGCTGACCATTTCATTGCTGCATACTGTACTTTTGCTTGAAATGCGCTGGAGCCAATCTGTACTTTTCTTGTGTTGTTTCTACCTTGGGCTTCTTTTGTGAGCTAGTGTATCATTAGTAACTATTCTGCTCATCTATATAGCTTTCAGGGTTATAGATCTGGTTGGATTATGGGTGTCTAGTTGGCCTTTTAATCTGCTGCAAATTTATACATTACCATGACGTTGCTACGTTTAGTAGATAAATAGTTATTCTGAACTTGCTTTCATCATTGCCCACATTGTAAATTGGTATCGTCCGTACCTCCAGTTCAAATCACCTTATTTATCTTATATATGAACTTTTCAGGTCTTATTCATTTAAACTAAAGGGCTAGTTTTTCTTTTGCTAGTGCAGATTTTTGGAGCACCATGTTGATGTTCCAAGTTTTTTACTAGATTGTCTTGTCTTACTCTGTTACATGTATACCTATGTGCTGCAGAATCACTCCTAAACGTATAAAAATAGTTTACAATTTTACGAGTTACTTGTGCACAAAAATAAAACAAAAACAAATAACTCCCATGCTGATGATTACTCAACATTTGGATCTTATCTTATCTGCACCGTGACGGGGTTCCCACGCGCAGATGCAGTGGCGCGACGTGACGCGGTAATTGTTTGGGCGTTGCTTGTGCCCGGATGTCTATCGGACGCTCCGTTGGTCCATCACAACATCAAAAAATAATGTCTACAACATAAAAAATAAATATTTGCAACATATAAAACCACCATTTGCAATATCAAAAAATATGTTGAAAAAAATTTATTAGCCATCTGTTGATGATGAGGAAAAAAACCCGCTGCAACATCTGTTTCGTGTTGCATGGAACATTTAAATCTCTCATTGAAAATGCAACATTCAGATAAAACACTTGCAACATGTGTGTGAAACATGTACAATATCGCAACATCTAGATCTACTTTGCAACATCCACATGAAACACTTGCAACATTCTTCTGAAACATCTAAAACACTTGAAACATACGCTTGCAACATGCAGCAAACCCTGGCACGAGAAGCACTGCACACCAGGATCCTAGGAAACGGTGGTGGAGGAGGAGGAGGATGGCGGCGGCCGGCGCGGCTCGCCCCTGGCCGCGGTGGAATCTTCCTCCTCCTAGAGTACGATAGCAGCTACCATGGATTCTTTCCCAGCCCCACGCCTGCCGACCGCCGCCGCAACCTGTGCCCGCATCGCCAGTAGGTGCCGCCGTTGGCCTCACCACCACGCACCGCTGCCGTCGCTGGCCTCGCGCGCCCATGCCTGCCGGCGCGGCCCCGCAGCGCGCCCATGCCCGCATGAACTGCGCGGCAGAGAGAGTGAGTGGTGCGGGTGATTTTTCCCTAGATGAAAGGATAAGGAAGAATTGTAGGAGAGAAAGGATAAGGTGGAAAGAGAGAAGGTGTTTGTAGGATCCGTGCCAGATATTTTTAGTGATAAGCGTCTGACGCGTCGAGCCATGCCATTACCGTAATTCTTTCTGTGCGCCGAGCAACTCTTTTCGGTTATCCATCGCCCATGCCCCCGCACTCTTCTCCCCACGTCTCCTGCACTCTTTCTCCCCGCCTCTCCAGAACGTGTGCCTGTGCTTGTGCCCGCTTGCGCTATTAATTTACCGCCTAGGGCCTAAACAAAGCACTAGGCCTCTGTTTCACGCGTAATTGTGCCTACACGCACACGAGTAATAACGTTTTGTCGAAATTGGTTCATTGTAAATACATGGTTGTGTATGAGAATCTACTGCTAATGCTCTTGATAGCGCATTCCATTGTTTGAGTTATGTTTATTCTTCTTTCCTTTTTTTTATATTTTAGGTAGCTCAAGTGGGGAGAGGGACAAGAATCAGGAGCTTTCCATATCCTCTACAAGTTATTCAGAAGGTGAGTCAAGCTGGGCTATTTAAAATCCGACGTCATTAAATTATCATGCAAACTGTCATCCTATGCAGCGAAGATATGGATACACGGATACACTATTTTCCAGAAATATCCAAGACACAGATATGTTTTGGTATTTTTTTGAAATGCGAATACTAAAGCATAGTATGAATAAAAAAATTAGCTTGTGATTAGGCCATTTTTCTCTTTTCCAAAGCTTTCATTTTAATGAGCCAAAACAGCCAAGCGTCTCTAATTCACCAAAGGCCCCCATCGGGCCATGGCTACTGTTTCCCATACAAACTTTGGCGAAAGGGCATAGTAGCGAAAGTTGGTCTCTGGACGGCTATGGCAAAGTGGGCAATGCGGCTGATGAGGCCATCCCTTGACATTTAGAATGCCTGCTTTGGGAATTTTTTTTTATCATTGCCAAGCGAAGAATTTGCACTTGTTCTCTATCTTAATAAATGGGGATGACTGGATGTACTCACAGATGAATCGGGGCCGGTAGGTGGTCACCCAACAGTAAGGGGAAGCGTGCGGTGGTCTGGTCTGGCTTCTGTGAGTTCCAAGGGGTGCGGTGTTAGGACCTGTTTGGCTCACATGGGCTAACTTAAGCCCCTGTCACATACTAATTAGGAGTATTAAATATAATCTAATTATAAAACTAATTACATAAATGGAGGTTAATTCGTGAGACGAATCTATTAAGCCTAATTAGTCCATGATTTGATAATGTGGTGCTACAGTAACCATTTGTTAATGATAGATTAATTAGGCTTAATAGATTCATCTTGCGAATTAGTTTAGAGGTTATGCAATTAGTTTTATAAGTAGTTTATGTTTAGTTCTCCTAATTAGCATCCGAACATCCGACGTGTGACAGGGTTAAAGAAACAGCCCCCTTAGTCTTATTGTCGTTAAGTTTTAGGTTGTGGCTAGGCGGCGGGGCTTTATCCATGAAGTATCCACCAAGCAAGTGTCGAATATGTGTCAGCAATTAAAATCTTTGTTTTCCCAATACTTATGTATCCGTGATGCATCCACCATGCACCGGATACCGGATACAGATACATGTCTTGATATGTGGCTTTTGGAGTTTGCGTGATGATGGTTACTTATTATCGTTACTAGTCATGATCATTACAGCCAATTCTTCCTCTAGTTAGTAGCCCATAGTCAATGTTGGACTGCTGACTGCCTAGCACGATGGGAACTACCACATCCAGAGCGTTGCCTGCTCTCTGACCAGGAAGATGGGATAATCCACCGCATCATAGTCTCCTGTATCTCCTCAAGAGAAGTCTGGTCAGTCTTGTTTATACTGTTTGGTCTCCCCGACCTGTCACCCCTACATCATGCAGTTCTTTGATCGGTGGTCTGGAGCTATTAAGTTAGTGGCAAGTTCTACGAAGGCTGGTTTGAACTCCTTGGGGGCTCGGATATTTTGGAAACATCGGGTATCACCGCTTGCAAAGGGTCGTTCAGATTATTAAGGATGAGGTCCAACTTTGAGTCATGGCTGGTCCCATGGTTGGCACAGCCATAGTCGAGGTTTAACTTTAAAGGGAGAAGTCACGGGTCATTTTTGTTTTCTTTAGTGGTGTGTTGTGTGTGTGTTTTGTGCTCTATATATTCTTTTTAATGCAATGATGTGCCGTCTTCTGGGTATTCGAGGGAAAAAAAGTTAGGGTATGATCATTCATCGCTTCAACCATGTTGCTTGTTAAATTCTCCTGTTTTTTTTTTTAAATCTTGCCACTAACACAGATGTCGCTTGTGTGTGTGTGTTTTGTTTTTTTTTCTAGCTATAGTATCAGTGAACCCCACATTAATCACTTCACCGTGTTGCACCAGAAATGATCTAAAGTCCCGTAATTTCAAAAAAAAAATCATGTCATTTTCCTCAAGAAAAAGAGGACCAAAAGGACAATAGGCACGAACTAGAAGTAAATGAGTGCTGGTGCTTCTGGTAAACAGATGTTTTTCTTGTTTGAGTTGCCCTATTTCTCAGTTGGGACCTACAGCGAGCTGGACCCATGTTATTGTCCGGTCATGTACATGAGTCCACGTACGAAGAGCCAGCACAGCAAGCCCATCTCGTCAGTTTCCGGATGCTCGCAAGCTGCGACGCCGAGGTGCTTGCTGGCTTGCTGCTTTCGACAGGAACAGCGCCTCCTTTCTGCCCCTTGCACAGAGGTCCCTTTCCTGGTCCGCCCATGCCCTCACATCAGCTCGCCGACGACGACCTTTCGCCCGTCCTGTCAACGTGAGGCCAGGATCGCCACACACCTGTTACGTACGCACTACGCGGAGCTCGTTCGGCACTGCTCAGACAGGACCAGAGCGCGATCTAGATGTAGATGAGCTCTTCGACTGTGCGCTGTGCGTTGATGAAAGTCTCTCTCTGCGACCGCCCAATCACCCAACAGTCGATCCAATGCGTACACGGACTGTGGCGTGTGATCAGCGAGTCCAAGGATGCGACGTGGCCGGCCAGTTCAACGCGATAGGGACCAGTGCTTCTTCGTCGAGAAAAGGGTTTAGACTGTGCAAACTTCCAAGAACATTGGCGAGCTTTGCATTGCCGAACCGTGGGAAAGCGCATGTCTAAAAATTCTCTACAGGCAGCGGAGCGAAAGTAATCAAAACACAAAGGAACGCATGGACAGCGAAACGCTTTGATTGGACTGAGATGCTGCCACCCCAAAAAGCCCGGATAAAGGTTTCCGGATAAAGCAGTCAAAGATTGTTCCGGTTTACCTCTGCGTCCAGCATCTTCAGACGAGGGGCAAACTGGAATAGCTTCCGGTTGCCGTTCTGATGCAGACGACCCAAAGTCGAAACGCGTGCACACTTGCCCAGGTTCAGTTCCTGCGGGGTCGCGCCCATGACGCGCGTGCGAGGCTGCGAGCAGATCCCTCGCCCCCTCGCTAATTTCCAAGCCAACCCTGAACCCTGTGTCGTCCTCGTGCTAGCAACTTGCTCGTCGCCCCGACTCGAACAGTTGCCAGCTTGACAGGGAAATAGCTTTTGGCCTCAATTAGTCTTAAAAAAAAAGATGGTTGGGTGGAGGTCTGGTGGAGAGGTCCGAGAGGACCAGTAGTGAAAGCCGCTTTGAGCTGGTCAGCTGGATAAAAATTAGATAAATGGATCTACGTACTATACAAATTAATCCCTTTGCACCATATATACTTGTATATTTGGATATTTTAAAATAAAATTTATATAAGAGATAGAATAGAAAAAACGTTTATCTTTTCACTTCTGCTATTTGAGATTTGCATGACTCTTTTTTTTACTTCAAAAAAGACATTTGCATGGCAGTATTTTAAAACAAAATGTCGACAACGACATCTGAGTAGAAAGCATATCAGTACAACAATATTACTAGTGGTGACAGTGGCACCGCGGGGTTTGAATCATGGTCGCCGGCTGGCCAATCCGGGTCTCCCTCTTACTAATAATTAGCTTCACATGATGATGGCGAGCAGCAGCACCGCGAAAGCAGGAGACAGACAGAAGGGCGTCAACGGCGCCTGGGCCACCGACGAAGAAGTAGACGGCGACGGCTTGGAGGACGCCGACGCGGGGTCGTCGAACGTCAACGTGTTGTCGTCCAGTTTGTAGGTCATCTGCCTGCCCGCCTGCACCATGCTGCCGATGACCGACAAGCCGTTGGACCACGGCGACTTCAGGATGGACAGGCACACGACCCCGTTGCTCTTCTTGTACGAGTAGTGCTCCGGCTGCAGCTCCATCCCGGCGTTCTCGCCGACGAACAACAGCGTGATCGCCGGTAACTTCGTGCCTTTCGGGTAGCACAGCTGCCCGAATCGGGCGTCGAAGTCGGAGCCATTGACCGGTGACGCCACCGCCTTGAGCTCCTGCTTGAGGTGGTCGAAGAGAGACGAATTGAGGAACGTGAACGGCATGGTGGTCATCAAGATTCCGGTGGCCGCCTCGCTGGCGACCTCGCCGCCGCCGACCTTGATGCCGGTGACCTTGACGGAGTAGGTGCTATTGTTGGAGCCGACGGGGCCGAATAGGGTGATGCTCCTGCTACCGGCTCGCGCCGCCGTCGCTCTCCGGGCCAAGAACGCGTTGTGGGCAAGCCAGACCGTGCTGCCTTGAAGATCGCCATCGATGATGTAGGAGAAGAGCGGCCACTCCTTTGGGAAGCTGGCGAGGATGTTGTTGCCCCTGCCGAGTCCGATGACGGCGTAGTAGTCGCCGGAGGCGTCTGGCCGGCACGCGTACGCCGTGTTGTACGCCGTGTTGTTAGAAAAGATTCCCTTGCTCTTGGCACCGAACAGGGTGATATTGCCCTTGCGGAGCGGGACGCCAGCCGGAGCTGCGCTGTTGCAGACCCGTCCCGCCGCCGACGGGGCATCCCCGCCGTCGCACGCGCCGTACTTCTCGCACAGCGGGTCGCCGCACGCCACCTGCTGGCTGCTGCTGTCGCCGCCGCACCGGCTTGTCCAAGTGACCCGGCTGGTGACGTCGACCCCGCCCACGGAGAAGTTCACGCCCCCGGCCTTGACGACGTCGACGGCGACGGCGTTCGGCAACAACCCCGCCGCCGCGTCGTTACCGCGAGGAAGCAGCTCGCCGTCCGTGGCCTTGTCGATGGCCTCGAATCTGTCCTTGGCGTCCTCGATCCGTTTCTTCCACTTCTCGAGGAAATCGGCGGCCCTCTTGAGCGCGGCGTTGCCCGCGCCGGCGGCGCCGGCGGGCGCGGGAATGGACACCGCGGCGACGGCGAGGACGAGTAGGGCGAGGCTGGTAACCTTTGCCATGGCTGTGGATCGATGTGCTGTGTCGAGCTATCGATGGATGTCGTGAACACGAACGTTCACGTACACTGGCTTTATATATCATCATCAGCTAGTAGTAGGATATGATTATTAGTCAAGGATGGCGGGCGATGTAGGAGAGCACATGTATGTGGTCACTGTGCGCGTGCAAGTGGGAGATCGACGACTGGTCAGGTCCTTGGAAACCGCTTGCAGGATGCAGAGGCTGCATGCAGCTGATTTCTTCGTGTGGTCGGCCGGTTGGATCCACATGATGCTTGATTTCAGTCGGCCGTGGGCCATTCTGCCTTGACTGCAGCTTGGTTGGCTGACGGTGACAATTCACCTCGCTGGTACTAGTTGCCACGATGATCAGCTTGCCACGTCAAACATTACTGTCTCTTCAGCTAGCATGATTCGGTGGATTAGCCGTAAGATTGTAACACCCTAATTTTCAGCCTTTTGTTAGAATTTTCTAGAAATTAATTGCTTATGTTTAAGGATTTAAGGTTTTCTAAGGTTGCAGATTAAATTATTAGGCATTTAAATTTCTTTTAAAAATAAGTCAATAAATCATAGGGGTTTATTGCATTCATGCTGGTGCATTAGTTTTGGGTGTTTGGATTCAAATTTGTATTTGAATTCATTTGTTTGATCCCTTTTAAATAATAGGAAAACCTTTCTCTTTCTTTCTCTTTTCTCCTCTCTTTTGACCCGTTCCTCCTTTCGGCCCGGCTCTACAGCAGCAGTACCGCAGGAGTCAGCCCAGCAGGCCGGCCCATCAACACCTCCTCCACGCCGACCCGTTCCTGCACCGGCCCCGCCCGCGTCTCGCTGACGGGTGGCCCCCACCCATCATCCCTTCCGCTGCGCCGCATCGAGCCGGATAGCTCGAGTCCCGGTCGCCTCCGACCTTGGGCCCGCACGCCAAGGACACCTCCCCGGGCCTATAAAACCCGCCGCCGCCTCCGCAGCCCTTACCAAACCCTAAACCCCACACCCTCGAGCCCCGGAGCCGCCCTCGCGCCCACAACCCTATCCAAGTGCCGCCACCTTCGATCTCCATCGCCACCGCCTTCATGATCGGATTATTGCCCGAAGCACTGCGAGGAGGTGAGGAAGCTACCCGTGAAGATCCCGTACGCCCCCATGCCTTCTTCCGCGTGCACGACCTCGTCGGAGTTGCCGCCGCCACGCCGAGCTGCTTCACCGAGCCGCGCCCCGTCTTCACCACGCAATCGAGGCCCTCAACACCCTAGATGTGCTCACAAGCCTTCCAGCTGGATCCAGGGCCTCACCGTGTCGCAATTTGAGCCTTCTAGATTGAGATCAAGCTCGCTCCGGTGAGGCAGCCCCGCTCTGGCGCCGCGTGCCACAGTTTCCACCACCGAGCGCCGCCCATCTACCGCCAGCTGTCCGATCGCCAATCCACCCTGCGCTGATCAAAGATCCAGAGGATGTGATGGTTTTCTGCTGGTGAGCCTCGAGCATCGCTGGTCAATATGATCTTGTATGTGATAAGGGTAAGACTACTGATTAAATTTTATAGGTTTATCCATGATATCCACTTTAGTAATGCAAGAAAAAATTCTGTGAATGTGAAGTTATTTGAAGCACCAATGTCTTCGGAACATTTTTGGCCTCTCACAAAGGAAGATGAGGAGGAATGGCATATGGAACAGGCGCTACATACAATATGTTGCCTGTACTTACACTGGGACCATGTAAAGGCTATTTTGTTGTTTCAGTTTTACTTCTCTGAATATTTGTTTCCATGTGAGTTACTCTTCTTACAATGGAAAACTGATTATTGGCAGATGTAGCTTGTTTGTTTACAGGGCTTCTTGGCAAGCACTGTTCTTAAAGTGAAGAATGTGCCTAGCTAGCACTACTATTTATTCATTAGTGAAGTCTCATTTTTGCATGTAAGCTGCAGGCCTTCCCACTGTTGGTTTTAATTTAATTCAAATGCTTACTTTATAATATTAGGTCTCATAGCTCGGTATCAATAACTGAAGACCCCTGGTGTCCATATATTTCGGTCCTGCTGGAAGATCACATTGACCATGAGTTTATCTTGGTGCTGATCATTTCTTTAGTTCTGAACATCTAGAAATCAATCAATCTCGCGCATGTGAATTATTTTGCTTTCTGTCCGAATGCATAGATTGTTCATAGATTTTAGAAAAGAACCAATCAATAATTTGCTCATGCAGCTTGTTTGGGCACCAAAACATATGCGGAGCACAAAACATATATCTGTGAAAATATCCATCATTCAGGGCTTCCTGCAGAATCAGGGGCTCTCTCTCCAACCTTGATTATTTTCCTCTTCCTGGCACTCCCTGCAGAAACTTGTTTCCACCCGAAGCTTGCACGCCATTATGTTCTCTCTGTCAGAAATAATATATTTAGTTTTATATAATATCTACTCCTAACTGCATATTCCTGCACATATTAGTTTCTAAAAGTTCAATAATATCCTGAACATATAGAATGTCAGAATCTATATCTGGTTTACTATCTGACCTCTCTCAGTTGTTTCAATACATGATGGAGTGTGACTAATATACTTATACCTTACTTTTGAGAAACTTATGTATTGATCTAACATACTTTGAAAATGCAAAGTTTGCTAATTAGCAGCACACTCGGTATTGTTCTTTTGAGGCAGAGTTTGTCCATCGATCCCTTTTCCCATCAGGTACAATCTGTCAATCTCTTTTGCTGGTTAGGCAGTTGCAAAATGCTATAGTTGTAAGACAATTAATAAAGTTCATATCATGGTTTAGGCAGCAAAAATAGCAATACTTTTACTTTTTTGGTTATTTCTGGTCATTTGTTTCCAATTTCTGGTGAAGTCGTTTCACTAAGTTTTGAAATTCAATTGACAGGACTCGATGAATCTCAAGAGCTGCTACCGTAACTTGTTGGAGAGATTATATGTAGACCCTAGAAAAGAGGAAGAATGTTGCACAAGTTCCATGTGTGTAGTTCTCAAGATTTTCTATTTTAGTTTCCATCCATTTGTGTTAACCAAGTTTGTTTCTTGGCATATCAATTTATGGCCGCTTTCACTTATTATGCTTGGTATTCCATTTTGTTCGGTTGGACAAGAAACTTTTCACCCGCCGCTCTGCGTTGTCACTGGCAGCCTTGTGCAGATTTTATTGAAGTATTATTATAACACCTGTAATAATTTTTTTTATTGCGTTAAAATTTTTAGGCTCCCGTGGCAATGCACAGCTATAAACCTAGTGATGAATAAATTTATCTTGTTGAAGGTGGAGCCAGTGCAGGTGATAAATGTGGTAGATTAGGGCCTCTCTTTGGCACGGCTTATGCAGCGGCTCCTTTGTAGACTTTCGCTGAAGGCATACCAAACGGGGGTAAAAAAACAGCTCCGAAGGCAAAGCCGAAGCCGAAGAAGCTGTTTTGCGATTTGTGTTGAAGGCATGAAGCCAAACAAAAAAAGTGGCTCTGCGTGGCTCCCTCCTCGGCCCCGTGAAAAAGGACCAAAGCGCCCCTGAACTTTGTTGTATTTATTTACAACAAAATTGCCATTGCTCCTGAATGGATAACCCAAAGCCTCTCAATCCCCTCTCTGTTCCCTTCTCTCGTTCCCTCGTCTCTCTCTTTCTCACGGGAAAAAGCACGGCGGTGGTAGATGGAAGGTTGGCCGGCACTAGAAGCTACTGATGGCCCGGATGGGGTAACTGGCGGATCCGGTGATAGCACGGCCAATCTGTCCATCGTTGTTTGTTATTAGTTCAGTAGTTGTTTGTTTGTTGCTTCTCATGACTTGTGTGTATGGCTAATGATCAAAAACTTCTTTTGGTCTAGTTCTCCTGTTCTAATATGTTTTGTCCATGAAATTGATTTTGTTGGTAACAACTTGGCTGATTGTTGTGATGAGAACACTAGAATAGTGTGTGAGATTTTTGCAGATAAAGTTGACAAAGGACATCATTCAAACACACATTTGAGTAAGACTGGGTACAAGAATGTGATAGAAAGGTTCAAAGAGAGGACTGATATTCTGTACACTAGAAAATAATTCAAGAACAAATATGATAAATTAAAAACTGATTATGGTATTAGGAAGAACTGAAACATTGTGAGATAGGTATAGGATGGGATGAAAGCAAACAGAATATTGAAATGACTGAGGCTTGGGGGAGGAACACAACAAAAGTGAGTGTCATCTATGTTTCAATTGTGGCTCTATTTTGGTGCTGTTCCATCCACAATGAGAATTTTGTTGCATCTCTAGTTTTTACCGAGAGAGCTGAAAGAGAAATGTTTATGACTTTGGACACTCCGGAGGAAAGATTTGACTGGTTGAAGAGAAAGCATGAGTGGATGACTAAAAATGATATGCCTGAGTAGATATTGCATTTCATTCATATTAATTACCTTCCAATTTGGCTTGGAGCATGAACCAGTGTTCCTGTATCAGTATGTTGTGTGAGTTTTCATTAGTTATGTATGAATAATGTGTGTGACTTTCCATTATTCCTGCATGAATAATTTATGTGCAATCAAATAATTCCTTATTCATGAGTGTTGTTTGTATGGTGTACAGATCTGATTCTTCTGATGTTAAAATGGATGACAGTGGTTCAGACAAGGATCAGTGGGCTATAAATACTATGATATTGATAAAGTCAAATCAGAATAGTCTGTTTGTTTCCAAGTACTTTATGACCTATCATGATAAAAATGATGCAAGAACTCCAACACAGAGTGGATTTGGTTGGACAATGGAAAAACTCAATACTCCTAGTGAAAGCCATAAGATGTTCAGAATGAATACATTACTATTTTACAAGCTGCATGATTTGTTAGTGAGTACTTATGGTCTCCAATCATCTCTTCATATGAATTCTATAGAATCACTTGCTATCTTCTTGTGTGTTGCAGTTTTGTGTGTTGCATTCATGCTGGAAATGCATAGGGTTTTGTTTGAAAATATTTTTATGCACTAGGTTCCATTTTGAGAAAATATTTTGGGCCAAATTCCCTTTTAATACGAGGCCTAAATCCCATTTCCACCCCTCCCCTTCTCCCTTTTACTTCAGCCCAACCCGCCTCCCCTCCCTTATCTTCTCACAGGCCAAGCCCACCTCCCCTCCCCCGTTCGTTTTCTTTTTCTTTTCCATTCTCCCGAACTAGGCCACAACCCAACTTCCCTCTCCGCTCCCCCCTACCCCCTTCTCCTCTACCTTCCCTTGTTGGGCCGAGCACAGTTCCCTTCCCCCTCTACCCCCTTCCTTAGCTAGCCTTTCCACCTGCTTCCCCTCCGCTTCTCTCGCATGGGCCGTAGCCCATCAGCAGCCCAGCCCCCTCCCCCACTCTCTCTCCCTTCTCTCCCTTCAACGCGGGGCTCACCTATCAGCTCCGTCTTCCTCCTCCCTCACCTGCCCTTTTTCCCACACCGAACACCATCGCCCCATCAAAATCCCGTAGTACCACACCTCCTCGCCCCCGCCCAGCCCCATGCCGCAATCCCCGCTTCCCCCTCCCTCCCTTCTTCCGCCCGTTACTCCTCTCCTCCTTTAATGGCAACAAGTGCCATCAAGGCCATCAAGACTGAGACCCCTACTCTTGATCTCCTCTTCTTGCCTCCCATCCGTCCTTCTCCAAGCAATTCTTCCCCAATAAATCTTGTGCCGAGCTCCATCTCCCTCCTTTTTGCCTCTCCAACATCGCCCCACCGTTTATCGTGCCTTCTCCCAGCACCATTTGCTCACCAACGCCGCCATGGCCGAAGCTCGGTAAGCGAGCTCTGCCACTGCCTTTTGCCGTAGTCGAACTAGCTCTCACTTCCTCCTCCCTCTCTCGGTGTCATGGGACTCCCAACGATGCAATTCCAGCGCCCAGGAGCACCAGACCAAGGCTGCCATGCCGCCCTCACTCACGGCTCCGACCTCCTCCGTCCCTCTCCGCTGTACACCTTACATGCCATGGATTTATCCTTGCCCTACCCCTGGTAAGCTCGCCGTGTCCTCCTCTCTCGAGCGCGCCACGTCTCGTCGTCCCTTGTGGGTTGTAGAGCTGTCGTTCCGTAATCTGGCAAAACTCCATTGTCGGGGCTCCTGTGCGAGCGGCACCAGGCCCAGAACCGGCAGCACGCCCCAGGCCGCTCGATCCCATATGAATGGCCATGATTAAAACAAGGGGTACCTCTTTGGTCATTAAAATCCGACCATCCATATCAAATCCAACGGCCAACATGCAATCTTGACCACAGTCAGATTTGCCTGGCAATCTTATGATCTAGCCCCTGAAGATCTATGAAATTAATCTAAAATTTCTTTGAGTCGTAGGAATACTTACCAGCTACCCCCTATTGTCTATCGATAATTGCACCTAGGTCCTTGCTGACGTCATCACCAAAAAAACTCACAAAAATTCCAATTTATATATTTTCATTTCCTAAAAATTCATGATGATGTCATAAAACCCCTTGCTAACTTAATCATACAACCATGAGAATTATATGGGCTATGGTCTTGGCTGAGTAAGTTGGGTAATCCAACGATCTATGTTGAGCGGGTAGGCGCCGACTAGGGCAGCGTCCCATAAATCATGGCTCGACGCAGTGATGGTTAAGAGCCTTGATGGGTCAATGCGCGCTGGAGAACCAATGGAAGGCGTCGTAGTGAACACATGCCAACACATCTCGGTAATGTGTAAGAGGTTTGGCCGCCTCGTCATGATGGGTATCATGACTCGTGGGTAAAGTTGTACAACCTCTGCAAAGTGTTAAAAATTGTTATAACAGTTGTGCTCATGGTCAAGAGTGGTATGGACCCTCACATGGTTAGTTGGATTGAGAGAATCACAGATGGTGTCTGTGGTTTGGGAGTTGGGTTTGGATGATGAGACATTGACCTTAGGTTCAGGACAGGTGGGGTAACATGTGCCTTGTTGGGTTTTTTGGAAGCTTATCACACTAATGGTTCTAGGTGCTTAATTAAAACTTGACAAACATTAAAAAATGAGCTTTGTAGTCCACTTGCGGAGTACACGCCTCCAAGTGTACTCACCTTTTTCCTTTCAACCCCCTTGCTGTGCCCTCCTGTTGCTGCTCAGATAGTGCCATACAGGAGCTGCTACGAGGAAACTTGGAGGAGCCACTCATGAAGACTTGGAGTTCTAGGTTGGTGTGCCCCTGGTCGACGTCCAGTTTGGAGGTGAGTTCGTGTTCCTCAAGCCGTGTGCTCAGAGGGGGTGCTCGTGAGGGAGTGAGTGTGCAGTTGGGGAATGGAATGCGTACGTGCCGTGAAGAATGGCCCAGCTCCCCTTATATGTCTTCGGGGGCCGGGTACAAGAAAGAAGGAGGGGTCCCTCAGGTCTGTCGGTCCTGCGGGGCCCATTGGTGGAGCTCTCCTGGGTCCTAGTCGGGGCATCGCCGTTCCATCGTATCGGGAGTCCCGTTGGCTCATCCTTGTATCGTGGCCGTCCTGCGCCGCCTATGGCCGCATTAGGGCAGTACATGCTGCTGCTAGGTAGTCTCATAAGTCGTTTTATGCAATGTCATGTAGGATTTTTACTGATGTGAAGAGAAGGTGATAAGAGAGAAAGATGTTGATTTTAGGACTACGAGACGAGTACTCTACCATTGTACAAATTGTGATTGGTATGCAACTAATAATATTTCTTTTTTTCATGCACAAATTAAGGGAATGGAATTATTATGAGACAACTTAAAAAGATAACCTATTATACAAGTTGTTTGTTAAATCATCTCATAATTACATGTTGCATGACTGTCTACTAAGGCAGCACTTGCCCTTAGGGCACTCCCAATGGGAGAAACCATCGTAGTTTCCAGAGTCTAGGATATTGTATCAAGAAATCATCCTTCATAATGCAATTTTTTTATCTAGAGTCTAAACAAAAATCCAACCAATCATTCTCCCTTCTAGTACCAGATCCTCTATACATTATGTAAAGGAGCTCGAGTGATGGGTAGAAGCGGTGCAAGCACAAAGGATCCGACGGTAAGCAAGAAGAAACTACTTGGTCTCCCCAATGCATATTCATTGGTTTCTTGACCTATCAGTATGCGTGAGGACTTGGTTTCCTCTCCAAGAAATGGTTTCTCTCTCTCCATAATAAATCTACTGCCACATCAGCAAATTGCTTAGTTGGCATGACAATTAAGAGGGATAGAAACTATCATCAATGTTCCATTGGGACTGCCCTTAGTCCTATCTGCCAAGCCCCGTTGTAGAGGGTGGCGTGCGGCAAGTGTGCTGGCGCCTGTAGCATCCCATCAGAGTAGGTGGCAGGTCGTGAGGTGGTCGGATCGGTACTCCGACCCCACGCCAGTGTCGGTCACTAGCTCCCGAGGTCGGGAGGGTTGGATACGGTGGTCGTAGTGATCGGTTCAGGTCAACAGGGCAGGTAGTGCAACGCCTCGTCCCCGCGCACAACGTGGCTGTCCTCGTCGACTGTTGTGTAACACCCAAAATTTTGAATAATTCAAATTCATTAAAATTTGCTCAAATTAGGGTGTCATTTAAATTCTAGGCATTTAAATTCATTTTCTTTAATTTAATTAAATTCATCATAGGAGTTAATTGTGCATTCATGCTGGTGCATTTATTTTGATTGCTTGAGTTTGAATCAAAATTTGAATTTCCAAATTTAAATTCAATTTCCAAAACCTTTTCTTTTCCTCTTTCTTTTTCTTTTTCTTCTTCTCCTTTCTGGGCCGCATCTTCCATTCGTTCCCTTCCCCTTTCTTCTTTCGGCCCAGCCGCAACATCCCCACCGGCCCGCGAAGCAGCTCCGCCGGCCCCCTTTCTTTTTCTCCCGCGCGGCCCACCGTTTCCCCTTTTCCCGCGCGGCCCGCCGCTTCGTTTCCTCCCCGCGGCCCGCAAACACGCGCGCCGGCCCACGAAGTCACGCCGGCCCGCCTACCGCTCCCTTCCTCCGGCCTGACGGGTGGGCCCCACCCGTCATCCCCTTCCTCCGACCGTATCCGGCCGGAACTCCCTCCCGCAACCGACGCGCCGCCGCCTCCGGAAACCCGTCGGCCCCCGCTCCGAATCCTTCGGGGAGTTTAAACCCGGGGCGCTCTATCTCCAAGCCTCCACCCTATATAAGCCGCCGCCCCTCTCGGCCTCAAGCACCCGCACCCGAAGCCCCCAAAACCCTAGCGCCCGAGCTCCAAGCGCCGCCGCCTCTTCCCCGCCGTCAAGCACCGCCTCCGGTGAGCTCCGGTCGTCAAGGACCCCCAAAACGAGTTCGCCGTGTTCTCCTCTTGCTTCTGGTGAAATCCGCGCGCCAAACCGTGCCCCGGAGCGCCGTTTCGGCCAACTCCGGCGAACCGCCGCCGCTCGCCGTCGCATATGTTGCTTACTTTATTTATGATCATGTTTAATTTCGGGTGGTATGAACTTATACTTAGTTAATTGCTAATAAAACTTGACCAACTTAATTAAAAGCGAATGCTAATTATGCCTTAGCCATACCTTGAATTAGCCTTACACTACACTATTCCCCACGACTTGTTGAGTACCAACCATAAGTGTACTCACCCTTGCAAAACCGCTGTTCAGACCAAGCTAATTGGGAAGAGGAGTATCTACACGACTTTGAGGAGTTCTAGGCGTACGTTTCTTCAGTCAGCTGCCTGTGGAGTTGTCGTCGTCTTTGGAGTTCCGCTGCGTAATAATTAGACTTTGTGGTTTACTTGAGACTTTCGGTCATGTAATAATGGTTAATACTCTCTTTATTCGTTTTAGCACTGTCTTTGTTATTCACTATTGTCGTACATGTGTGTAACTTGATCCTGGCACACATGTATTTAATGCACTCGATTTTGTCCTTAAAATCGGGTGTGACATGTTGCCTCCGTCAGCGCCTAGGGTATGGGTGCCGCCCCTGTTCGAATCGTGCGGGGGCAGGTGCCCGTACGCCGTGGCGCACGTCGACCGCGTGGCGGTGCAGCGGGGTGTTTATTGCCCTATCCGCTAGCGGGGCGTGGCGGTGCAGCGTGGCGGAACTCAACCATTTGTTGACCGGGGTGACTGATCGGGCGCTTGACCTAGCTGATGGTCGGATCCCGGACCACCCGGGCTGCCTTGCCCCATTCGTGGACCAGCCGATGTGCGCTAGTTGGACCGCGTGGCCCAAGTTTGAGCTCTTGAGGCCACCTGCGCGGGTACCCTTGGTCATAGATGGCCAAACAGGTGGCCCGGCCCGGCCTGGCATGAGCCTGATTAGGCCCGCACAGTAACCGTGCTGGGCCGGGCCAGCCCACGTGACGAAGGAGCGGCCCAGGCCCGGCCTGCTGCCTTCTTAGGCGGGCCGTGCGGGGCCGCTTGCCCGACAGGCCTTAGCGGCCTGGCCGTGCTCGTGCCGGCCCGCGGCACGGCTCCAGCTCCTCCTTTTTCCCCAATCCCCACCGCAGCTTGCACTTCCCCCAAATCGGCGAGGCCACCACCATATCACGCCAAAATCACCACCAAATTGGAGCAACAATATAGCAGCAGGGACTTGCATCGACGAAGGGCCGCGGGGAGGCGGCGAAGGGCCGCGGGAGGAGGCGGCCGGGGGTAGGCGGAGGCCGCTAGGGGTAGGGGGAGGTAGTGGAGGGCCGCGGGAGGAGGTGGCCGGCTCCGTCGTGGGAAGAGGTGGCCAGGGGCAGGCGGAGGCCGCTAGGGCAGGGCTGCAGGGGGAGGCAACGGAGGGCCGCGGGAGGAGGTGGCCGGCTCCGCCGCGAGAGGAGGCGGCGGAGGGCCGTGGGAGGAGGCCGCTGGGGAGTTGCGAGGAAGCGGAGGGGGGATAGGGGGACGTGGCAGTTGCGAGGGAGAGGGTGAGTCGCGAGGGAGGCGGCAGTTGGTGGGATGAAGGTGCCGTGAAGCAGATAGGGTTGGTTTGGGAGGAGCAGGCCGCTAGTTTTAGATGGACATGGAGGTGGGCCAAACGGGCCTAAACAGGCCATGCCGCCCGTTGCAGTCCATGGGCTAAATAGGCCGTGCCGTGCCCGGGCCAGCCCACGGGTTGAGGCAGCGGCCCAAGCCCATCCTGTGGTGTAGGTTGGGCCGGGCCGGCCTGCAAGGCCACCATGCCGTGCCTAGGCCGGGCCAAAATGCCATGCCGTGGGCTGGCCCACGAGCCGTGAGCCGTGGGCCAAATGGACAACGGTTTAGGTACTCGACACTTTACAACATTCAAGTAAAAAGGTACCTTCTAATAGACCATTTCATTATTGACGAGCAAATAAACAGGAGTTCACATGCCAAATTGTGCCACATATGTGATGCACTAGCACGACGAAGCTAAAGGAGATCCATGTACCCCTCAGAACTTGAGTTCTCCAATTGTGAAAACAAGCTCATCGATGTACAAAATTTGAGTCAAGAAGTTGCAACACGGATAAATTATTTACCGAACATCAAAGCAAAATAAGAATGAAATCTGTTTATTAAAGACATTGATTATGGTTCAACAAAACGATCATAGTATCCATGGGAAGTACTAGAGAATAATAACATTTACAACTGCATATATGCTGCTAGCAGCCATAATACACACAAACACACACACACATGCATACACAAAACATGTACTTCCTCAGTGAACTGCACTAGCTGGCCCCATACAGTCAGACTGTCACAACTTCATAAATTTCTAGTGGATCTATACCAACGCATATTATGCGTTGCCATATGTGGCGTTGTAATGTCCTATATAAAATGCATATAAATGCGTTGGTAAGTGGATTTTGCAACCTACCAAAGTATTTCAACAACGCATATATGTGCTGTATAATACAGAATATGTGCTTTTTTGGAATCGTATATGGGTACGGTATTTTCAATTGGCTTTTGCTGATCACTGTTGGTAAGGTGATAAATGTTATATGCATCAAGCATGACACGTGCAACAAGAGTTCAACATAGTAAATATGTTCATTAAATAAAAAGATTCTATACAGAGAAGAAAATGACACAATACAACAACACAATGTTCACAGACCAAAATAAAATATACATGAAATCTGAAATAGTAAACTTCTCTTGTGGGCAAATCTTGTAGTTCGTTCATCCTTCGATCATCTGCACATCCAGAGTCCTGCATGAAAATATAGAATGCTATGGTAAGTATATAGTTGATGACATGATATTTTCTCCATGAATAAAATTAACGTGCATGTGGCAAATTTATTCTTGCCATGTCTGTCGTTTTGTCTTTTGGTGATAGATCATTTGTTCATTTGTTGTAGAATTTTTCAGGCCTGCAAGAAGGGTTAGACCCTCTGTCGCCAAAATAAAACCTAGTTATCTGCAATATGAAATATTAAATTTGAGTACCAACTATAACATAGAAGGGCATATACAACGGTATTTAGAAGATATCTATATACCACCAGGTCAGCCAATCCGTCCTACGTGGACCATCAACAATGATGAGAGCGGATGGTGTCGTCGTCTCGCGCGACGCCGGCAAAGGCTCGTTGTCCCAGATCGTATCGCCAGTCCTCGCCGCGTTGTAGCCCTCGTTCCCAACCGACGACGGCCTTCCTCGATCTGGTGCGGAAGGCGGAATCGTTGATGGCGGCAAAGAGCATGCTCGCACGCCAATCTTCCACGCCAAAATTTCTTCCTCGGTTCCTCCCCGTCCGTCTTGCCCCGGTACCCTCCAATCTCTCGCCCCCATCCCTTCTTCCCCCAACCACACGATGCATCCCCTGCGGCATGAGATGAGCAAGGCGGCTGCGGTGCGGCCGCGGAAGCTGCTAAACGCGGCGGCAGTGCGGGAGCAGAACGGAGTAGCGGACTGCGCGGGAGGTGAAGGGCGCGGCGACTCTTTCCGGCGTCCAGTCGCCTTCCCAGCGCCGAAGCCTTCGGCTGCGCTGATTCTTCCACCGCCGCCTCGCCCTTCTCTGGATGCACAGCTTGCTAGATTTCACGCTGAGTAGTTTGTTTCTTGCAGTGTCTCGACCCGTCGGCATTCAGCTGATCAGCTCCACTTCACATATTGCAAAGTAGGTGGCGTCGGTGCTTGCTTCTGTGAATGCCTTGCGCTCCTTGCTTCTTTGTTTACTTCAAAATACAGAGTGAAGATGGTGCAGATCTTCTCTCTTCCAATTTCTGATTTTTTTTTACATCCTGGTGCTTGCATATCTGAAACGTAGATTTGTGTTTTAATTTCATGATCGATTTTTATGATTCAGAATGTGATGAGATATTAAGCAAATTGAACAGAAGGTTCAATTATTCTACTAATATCAGTTGTTTTACAGTTTAAGTTCTCTGCTAGCATGTTCCTGATATTCTAATAATCTTGATCAGTTCAAGACATGCTAATATTGGCATTAATTTTTGCAGGCACAGCTGCTGCACAGCCTACTGCTATTTCATTCTGTCTAGTAAGGCTCAAAAGCCCCCAATTCTGCCTACTGAATGCTAGGTAGTGATTGTTAGGATGGATATGGAGCTATGCAGGAACACAAATCCCCTCCGTTTCCAGCTTATGCAGGCTGCACAAGCATCGCTGGCGCAAAAGGTCTCAGTTCCGCTCACATCACTGCGTCTCCTCACCGTGTGCCGCATCTCCTCACCAGTCCACCACCATGCCTCCGCCGCCGACCTTCTGCGCCAGCAGCGGGGCTGGCACCCCAGCAAAGGCTGCCGCTTTCGGTGGCTCGGTAGGACACGACGGTGCCGGCTCTGACTCGTCCCAAAGGCGCCGCCTTCAGCATCCGGCCGGAGCTTCTCGCGGTGGGCGGGGTCCTAGCGCCGGCGATGCTGATGATTTAGAGCAAGCGGCATGTGGTCGCGGCGACTCTCGCGTCAGTGGCGCTGTTCAAGATTGACGTCGGCGGCCGCTACCGGAGACGAATAAACAGGAGCTGGATTTGTGCGGCCTCGGCCTAGTCTCGTCAATTCGGGAGCAGAGTCGCCGGCCAAGACGCCTAGGCTGAGCTGCTCTGACTCCGACACGGGGAGCAAGGTCCCACCATCGGTCAGAGAGCGCATTGCCGTGGGTCGCTTTGGTGCCAATCATCCTCGTCGGTCTCGTGGCCGGACAGCTCCCCGCGGTGGCGCTCACTGAGTCACTGTGCTCTGCGCCGTGTTCTTCATCTCGGTGGAGGGAACACTAGCCCAGTGATGACCCCGTCAAATCCAACTCCGCGGCCAGGTCACTGAAGCTGCTGCTCCTCGAAGCAGCACGCAGAGAAGCAATGATGAATCCAATTTTGGTTGTGCCTAGATTCGATTCACCATGTGAGAATTGGATTTTGATGCTCATCAGTCAATTTTAAAGTTATGTGGGTTCAATTTTGTAATTCTCGATCTGCAACCTTCCGTCTCTGTTCTTTTTTATTTTTCTTTCCTTCGCGTGTGTGAACAGAGATAGCGTAATTTCCTTTTGGTTTGCCTGTGTCAAGGTTCAGTCTTTAGAGCATATGCATGCACAACAGTAAGAGCTACATAATTAGATTTACTACTTCGATATGAGTTATGAACGTGTTTCATGTACTTGCGCTCAAGGTGTTGGGTGAAATGTCTAGGAGGACACAGGTGCATGGTAAACTCGCTGCATAGCACAGGAGGTGGCTATACCCAATGCAAGCCAATCAACCAGCACGATCTTCGTAAGCCAGGCTAAGCTTAGCACAACAACCAAACAAGGAGGTATAGTACTAGCATAGCCAGGCGAAGGCTTGCCATGGCTAACTCATTGTCAAGCTTGGACTAAGCCAAGCAACCAATCACCACCTATGTACGCAAGATTCAGTCAATTCTTTCAACCGGATACTTTTGTGAACAAGTATTGTCATGTGTCTCAACAAGCAACAAAATAAAATACAAAGATCATATTCATGCTTAATCGTTAGTACGATTTATGGTCCATACATGTATTAAATACCTTGCAGCCTAATAATCTGAACGGCAGGGAAGTAGATGCAGGATTGACCTTATGTAATAGTTATGGTAGGGTTCAGTATTTCAAAATAAATGATTTGCTATCTACTTGTCTAAATGATTTGCTATCTACAATTAGTGTTCTTTAAAAAAAATACTACAATATTGATTATGCGTTGTCAGTTTCATGTATATTTTATATGCTAATAACTGACGTGTCAACAAGGTAGAGGATCTGCTTCGCGCCCAGACTGCGCCGTAACCGAAATTCGGCATATATACGAGTTTGTAACTGGTAAACATGCCAGGTTTGGTCGTTGTTTAATGAAAGTCTTTCCTTTCAAAAGAACAAAAAGTTTACCAAAGTGGCATGTGACAAGTTTATTTAATGAGGATTTTTATTGTGGTTGAACGGTACCAGGAGGTACCGTCCGGTACCCATTTTTTCTGAATTTTTGTGGCCGTTGATCTGCAAATGCTATTTAAAAATTAAATTTATGAATTTTAAAAATAATTAAAATCGGTACTGATCCCACTTTATTTGGTACCGAACCCACCAATTTAAGTACAGGTACCTCGAAGTACCTCTTATTTCTCAGCTATTGGATTCATGACGATGGTATCGTACAACCACCATAACAAGGCTCTTATTTAATTTAACTAACATAAATTAAAAAAATCAAGCTTCTCCTGTTAGATTTCACCAATCCCGAGCCGCCACGCAACACGAACAAATTTATTTAATTTAACTAACACAAATTAAAAAAATCAAACTTCTCCTGTCAGATTTCACCAATCCCGAGCCGCCACGCAATGCGCCAGCTATATTACATTATATTAATTATAGAAGAAGACATGGAAAAGTTGCCCGCACCGCCTCTTGGACCCCCTATCTTCCCATCGCCTAGTCTAGCCTAGGGTTTCGCCCTTTTCCCCGCTGGTGGCGGCGAATAATCAGATCTGGCGGTACTCTACCCTGCAATTCCCTCCGATCCCTCGGTTCGGCACCGCCTCACCCGCTTCTCTTCCCTCGACGCCGGATCTCGGGTGCTTGCGCCGCCAGCCACCGTCCATCGACCTTGTCCCCCACCGCTAACTTCGGGTCACGGAGGTGACCTCTAAAGCTCCTTCTCTTCTCTCAATTGTATTCTTATTTTCCATGTGATCTTTGTACAAGACTAGTCATCGGCTTGACCTGTAGATATGTTTGCCATTTGGGAAAGATTGTTGATGGGCTACATTCGATCTGCCTAGTACTAGTATCATTTGGGTCCATTCTTGACCTAAATATATAGAAGAACATAATATTCATATGTTTTGCAAGTTGTGTTTGTTTAAATATATTTTTAACTTTTTAACTAAAATATATGTTCCACAGGTTACCAAATATTTCGGGAGATATCATGGCAACTCTCAAACTTTAGTGATAAGGAAGTTGCAGGTTGGTTGTCTTTATAGAAAATTTAATAGATCACAGTGTAGTTGCGCTAGCCAAATGATAAAAATAACTAGTGCTTTTATAATATCATATTTAAAAAATGTTCAATTTCTTTTTTATGTAGCGATGACAATATTTTTGTTAAAAAAATCTTTTATCTAGAACCATCATTAAAAGCACTTGGTGATTCTATCTTGGTTTGTATTACTTTTTGTTGGAAACTCTTATTTTTACATTTTCTTTTAACCATATCAGCAATTCATGTCTTGTTTGGGCATATTATCCTATTCTTAAGGGGATGGTTGGCTGACTTTTCGCTAAAGTTCCGGTACCTAAATAAGCTAAGAGCCAAATACAATGCATAAGCCAGTCAAGTGCCCCCAAGCTTCTACTTGTGATCTTCAGCTCACTTAGTTTTTGTGCTCTTCGTAGGTCTGATGTTGATGAGGCTAGCTACAAGAAGCCAAACAGGTATTCTTTGAAGTTCCTCGATATGATCTGCTTGCTTTATTTTATAAATAATTCATTGATTAATTATTAATACATTGTTCATTAACAGATGGCCTATGCCTGAGCCATGTTGGTCCTATCCTTCCAGCAGGGTACCACGGCCCTAGTTGCTTTTCGGTGCCATGCACGATTGAAATGTGACCTTAATGCATCTCAGTCCCGAACCTCCAAATTTGCCAAGAACCTATCTAATTTGAGCTATTGGATTCTTAGTTTATGATCTCCATGCCCCTACCTAATAGCAAACCTGGCTTAGTTTCATAGACTACTACTTGGTAGCAAACCTGTTAAAACCTGTTGAATTTGAACCATGAAGCTCACCATGTGAGTAGAGATTTCCCTATCGGTTTGCATGTTATGACTTAAATTTAAAGAATATTTTGAGAATTTGATGTAACTTTATCAGCTCAGCCATACCACCCAACTCTGCCCTGCCCTGCCACATCATCCTTTACCGGCCCCAAAGGCTAAAGTATAAGCGGGTGGTTCTGGTAGTTGTGGTTAAGATCTCGCTAAATCAGAAGCGGCTGGTTATGGTACTTGTGGTTGAAATCTCGCTAAAATAGAAGCGGCTGGTTACGGTAGTTGTGGTTGAAATCTCCCTAGTTAGTTTTGAGCATGATGAATGCTGGTTGAGGATGCCTTCTTTGTTATGTGAACCAAGAAGGGATGAGATTTTCACAGTTGCAGAAGTAGAAGGGGGCTATAGTGGGTTTAACTTCATGTCAAGCACTATAATGTAAAGTACTCTAACTAATTCACTACTCAGTTTTTCCTTGTATGGTTTCAGGAATAATAACCCCTATTTGGTTTAGCCTTTGCTTCCATTTCTGAAGATTTATTTGTTGGCTTATCAGAGTAGAGTCAGAAAAGTCTATTAGACTTTGTTTGGCAGTGTTGTCCAAGTCCTTTACTTTCAATCAAGCACTCAAGCTTTGTCCTAGAAGTTAAGAAGTGTACTCAGCTGGTCATTGTGGGCTAGTTTTCAAGAGCCACTATAGCCACCTTGATCATGTACTTTGGTTATAAAAAATAGCAACATAAATCCAGAAAAGCTGCAAAATGCAGTGCAAAATCCTTTTGTATTCATCCAATTCACTGATTGGAGAGAGTAGAGAAGACTAGGATCTCACGTTATTTCCTATGTGCCGTATTAATATTTAGCTATGCCTTTCTACTGTTTCAAGATCTTTATGCTGATGATAAGGGCATGTGTATGGCTAAAACTGCTTGCATTTGCAGTTGTGCTAAAGAAAAATGCTATTTTTGCAGTTCTCCAAGCTACAAAGCTTCAGATGTAAGGTTGAAGAAGGTTGTTTCTGAAAGTAAAAGAAAATTTGCTCTATCTTGTCTAGCCGTAGTATGTCTTGAAGTGGTAACCAAAGAAAAAATGGAGGTAGCCAAGCGACAAATAATTGGTGCCACTATTTTTGATCTAGAGGGCTCGTTGATTGGTACAATTACCTCATTGGATCAGCTGGCATATGATTTGAAGTTCGCACAATAAGTGGCAGTTGATTGGTACAATCATCTCATTGGATGAATTGGCATATGATTTGAAGTTCACACAACAAGCGTGCCTCTGGGTGGATGAGCTCGAAGCAAAATTGAAGGCTAAAGATAAAAAGGTAAATATTCTGTAGGCTAGGAAGGGCAGACTCGGACCAAGTGAAACAAAGAAAGGGCCAAATGGAACAAAGAAAAGGTTTGTGCATGTCAGACATCATAAAATGCACGTGTGAATTTCTTTTGTTTTTATCCGGATAGACAATCAATATGTGCTTTTCACTTTGTGAGATAAACTTTCAACTATCTCTTATTAGGAAACTCAAGGATTACTATGAGTAGATCATCTGATGACAAAATATATAGAAGAACATAATATTCATATGTTTTGCAAGTTGTGTTTGTTTAAATACATTTTTAAATTTTTAACTAAAATATACGTTCCACGGGTCACCAAATATTTCGGGAGATAACATGGCAACTCTCAAACTTTAGTGATAAGGAAGTTGCTAGTTGGTTGTCTTTGTTAAAAATGTAATAGATCACAGTGTGGTTGCGCTAGCCAGATGACAATAATAACTAGTGCTTTTATAATATCATATTTAAAAAATGTTCACTTTCTTTTTTATGTAGCGATGCCGATATTTTTGTTAAAAAATCTTTTATCTAGAACCATCATTAAAAGAAAAAATCTTTATATTGTTTTTATATTATCTTGAAAGAAGTATATATCTATTTGATTTCAATGATATTCTAAAAGTATTATTTACAAGGTAAAAGGTTTTAGAGGTGAAAATTGAAATATTATGTTAAGGTAATACTTTAGAAAAAATAATAAATATTTCTATCAGATTTGGACAGCTCGTTCTCGCTGCACGTCCCGCCCTTGTTGCCGTCCATTAGCGCCACCTCCACCATGCACCACCCGTGCTTGTTGTGAGCGTTGATCTCCATCGCATCCACCACTGTGACCTATCGATGTCATCTATCTCCACCACGCGCTGCTAGTGCTTGTGCTTGCCACGGCGGCCCTCCAGCTACCGACTTTGGGGAAGAAGAAGAAATAAAAAAGTAGCATTTCAAAAATGTTGATCTTTGCTCTAGAAAATGTTGGATCTGTTCTAGCCTATAAAAAATGTTGACTGCACTACTATCTACAAAATATTGATATATGTTTTGAAAAATGTTGATTATGTTATTTTCGAATGTTAGTCTGATTTTTTAAAGTTGTTAAATTTGTTATGTTGAAATATTAATTTATTTTAGATTTCTAGGCCGATGGACTTTAAAATTATGGAGTCTTTCCCCTCTCTCCAACGAAATCGGTCGAACCGGTTCGGCCCATGTGACAGCGTCTGTTGCGGTTTTCTTCCTCCCCGTGACCCATCTCCTCCCTTTGCTCCCCCAACGCCCGCCGCTCTCCGCGTTGTCAGCCCGTGCACCGCCCTTCACGCTCCCCTGCCCAGCTGCAACTCGAGTCCAGCTGGTGCGGCAGCACCCTCCTATCAGGGCTAGGGGCTCCTATCTACCTTCCATAAGGGATGAAACTTCTGACCCATCGAGGCCCATCTTTTCCCCTTCCTCATCTTCTTCCCCACGCTCCCCGCCTTCGCCGTCGCCTCGTCCTCTACCCCAGCCGGCGGCTGCCACGCTACCGCGCCGTTCTCCTACCCTCCACTGCCATCCCCACCCCACCATTCCTAATCCGAAGCTTGCCGTCCATCGCCCGCTGGATTTCCTGCCCTAGCTGGCTGGCGGCGCTCTCGCGCCGCCTCACCTTCGCAGCTGGCCCAACTGTCACCACCGCCAGACCTACCCCCCCGGCCTTGACCTCCTCCTCTAAGCCTGACAGACACTGGAGCTCCCCGAAAACCCTGAACCCTAACCCTAACTCCACCACTACCGCCGGTGGTGGTGGCAGCCTCGACCACCACCCAAGCGTCGTATCGCTGCCACGGCCGAACCGCCGCCGCTGCCGGGCCAACCTCATCCTGTAGCGGAGGAGAAGAAGCGGGGGAAGAAAAAGATCAGCAAGTGTTGGTTCATATTCTCATACGAATCTTAAAGTGGAAGTTCCTTTGGAAAAAAAACTCCCGGAAGATGCATAGGTTTTCCGGCTACAGGGTCACATGAACTTGGCTAAGTATCCTTTGTAATGCTCGGGCCAGAGGCCATGTCAAGAACTGGGCTAAGCCCATTGGGCCACCACGCCGACCTGTGGCATAACCCAACCCCGTGTAGGGAAGGGGCGTGAATGAACAGAGTACCGAAACCTAACCCTTCCCGCTCATCTTCTTCTCTGTTCTCTCTCTCTCGGCCTCGGTCTTCCTTTCCTAGCGGCGACGACAGGGCGAGTTGCGCTGCCCGTTGTTCGTCGAGCGACGGGCACTTCGCCAGTGACGAACATCCGACAGGGGTATGCCTGCCTATTCCCCTCCCTTCCCATCCTGCTGCGCGAAATCAAACACCCAAAACCCTAACGTATGGTATTTGTATTCGGATCTGACCATGATTTTACCTACTAAATTCGATCTTTCTGCAACAGTTATTGGATGTACACATGTACACCCATGTCCTATACTGGGTCCGCCCCTGCTAAACGACACTCCCTGTCCTGAGTCATTCATCCCTGTCTTGGCATCCCCTGTCTATCTGCTGAACTATAGACAGCAAGCAAGAAAGGAACAAAAAACACATATAAGTTGATATGTGATTGCCATGTGCGCTGCCCCATGTCAGTGAGGCTTCTTTGCGATTGCAAATGATATACTGGCTTGCTGCTGACAATGTCATTGTGACACATTGCTAGTTGTACTGATCAAGACATTGCTAAGGTCTGGGGGCACTGTTATTGCTAATTGCCTAATTATATGGCTGACCATTTCATTGTTGCATACTGTACTTTTGCTTGAAATGCACTGGAGCAAAATCCACTTCTGCTAGAAATTACCGCTTTTGCTTGACATCAAGTCGCCAATCTGTACTTTTCTTGTGTTATTTCTACCTTGGGCTTCTTTTGTGAGCTAGTGTATCATTAGTAACTATTCTGCTCATCTATATAGCTTTCAGGGTTATAGATCTGGTTGGATTATGGGTGTTTAGTTGGCCTTTTAATCTGCTGCAAATTTATACATTACCATGACGATGCTACGTTTAGTAGATAAATAGTTATTCTGAACTTGCTTTCATCATTGCCCACATTGTAAATTAGTATCGCCCGTACCTCCAGTTCAAATCACCTTATTTATCTTATATATGAACTTTTCAGGTCTTATTCATTTGAACTAAAGGGCTAGTTTTTCTTTTGCTGGTGCAGATTTTTGGAGCACCATGTTGATGTTCCAAGTTTTTTACTAGATTGTCTTGTCTTACTCTGTTACATGTATACCTATGTGCTGCAGAGTCACTCCTAAACGTATAAAAACAGTTTACAATTTTACGAGTTACTTGTGCACAAAAATAAAACAAAAACAAATAACTCCCATGCTGATGATTACTCAATATTGGGATCTTATCTTTCTGCTTCAGGGTTGGAAAGATGTCTATCAGAATATGTGACAGCTCAAGCTCGAATAAAAAGAAGAAAGCTCGCAAAAGTGGAAAAAAGACGAGTTATTGATTCACTTTTGCCAGTTGTACCTCTTTTGCATGTATTTATGCAATTATATTATAACAGTAATAATTTTGTTGTACAATGCTCCTTGACTAGGAAACCTGTGGTTGTACAATGTTTTTGAAGAGGAATTTGGCAGCTTAAGTAATTCTAGTCAAGGCACCTTTAGTAAACTCAGTCAAGAAGTTGTTTCAAATTTATCTGAAACTGTTGTCTCACTGGCTTCATTCAATGGTGATTATACAAATCAGCTTTCCTTATTTGCATCTGATCATCAGTTATAAAGATTTAAGTGTTGTCTTAAGCAGGAGATCGGATTCATGCTGTCTGCACAGGCATAGTTGTCAAAAACGAGGGATGTGGTACAAGTGTCCTAACTTCAGCAACTCTGGTTAGATCTCTGGATATTGATAATGGGTGCAAGATTTTTCCAGGCTTGATGGTCGGTATTGCAATTTCTTATGTATTCCATTTCTTGCCTATTTAATGTATGGCAATAATTCTGTGCTATTGTTTTGCTTTTATCGTTACAGATTGAAGTGAGCCTTCCAAATAACCGAAGTGCCGATGGGTGGTTGGTGCACTGTGACTTAAATTACAATGTTGCTGTTGTCAACATCAGTCATTACCCTGGTTTTCGAGCTGCACATTTTGCTCACCTCATACATTTTGGGTGTAAGGTAGTAGCTTTAGGGCGTTGCTTCAAGACAGGCAAATTGAAGGCCTTGTATGGGACAGTGAATGATGAGCCCAGTGGAGATTTACGCAAACACCTTATGATCTCCACGTGTAAACTCACTATGGTTCGCTGCTGATTTCTCTTGCCTCTTCTCAACATACTGGAAATAATTAATTGTTTCATGATATTGGTGGCATAATTTATCAATGCATGCACTTACTTTTGGGGCATTAACATTTCTTTTCTTTATGAACTTGTTATTTTTCATGCTTGGCTTAGCTTAGCCTAACATTATTTTTTTGTTCCAGACAATGGCTGGAGGGCCCCTTGTTGATTTGGATGGCAGCTTTGTTGGCATGAACTTTTATTCTAAGAAGATGATGACTCCATTCCTACCAGTGGACACAATTTATAAGTGCTTGGTCCATGCTGGGATACTCTGGTACGCCTTCTATACTCCCTCCATCGCAAAACAAGTCATTCTATTTTTGTCCTAAGTCAAACCTTCTCAAGTTTGATCAAGTATATATAAAAAAATATCAATATTTACGATACCTAATAAGTATCATTAGGTTCATCATGAAATGTATTTTCGTAGTATAATTATTTCATGTCATAAATGTTAATACTTTTCGCCATAAATTTGGTTAAACTTAGAAAAGTTTAACTTAGGATAAAACTAGAATGACTTGTTTTTTGGGACGGAGGGAGTACTTTCATATAGACCTGTCTGAACACTGGGCCAAGCCAGGTCTGAGACTAGGCTTGGAAATCCTGAAGCTCAATCCTACCAATAAACCATTTCCCAAAGCTAAAAACAGATGAAAAGTCACATGCTATCAACTAGTTCTCGAAAAACAGAAGTCTTTTAATGAAACTAAAGGTGAAAATGTGCTAAAAGGCAACTAATGCTAGTACCAATAACCAGATAAAGACAATGAATTACAAGATAGGCATCTAAATGAGAATGCTCAGTTGTAGATACACACATTGAAGTTGAGATGTCAGCAACTTCCAAATGACCATATAAAAAAATTAACTCGGCCTTCCTAGGAGGAACTTGGCATTGTAGATAAGAAGTAGGAACCTAAATTTGAGTTGAAGAGGACTCGAACCTTAGGGGTTGAGGTTGTACACCCACACATTTCTTTACTAAACTTGGTTCAGTTCGTACTTCTGAACGACCGTAAAGCACCTGGGCTACTTGTGATTTTACTGTTCAAGCTGGAATATGGAATCAGTTGACGTAAGATAAGTGGATGTATAAAATGAAGTAAGCAACAACTTACTACATTGGCAACTGCAGTTGTTTGGGCCAGAAGCAAGTTCCAAATTTATACATCAGTGTAGTGTGTACTGGATAAGGCATGCTATATCAAAAAACTTTTGAGCTGATTCTAGCTTGCTAGTTCATTTGGCACAACAATTTGGTTTGCACATCTGTAGCTGAATACTATTGTATCCATAAGAAGCAATGTTTGCTTTAATTTGGGATTGGTAGCTCTGTGCATTTGTTCTAGATGAGTTTACTACATTTCTGATGCAGTGCTGAAATCAAGCATGGAGGTGATAGCACAATTGAAAGAAGCCCATGTGAGATACAGGAATTTCTTATGCCCAATGTAGAAGGTAAATTAAAGCATGATCACTCTTAATGGTTTAAATTATTTAGTGTCAGGAAATTCATCTTCACCAGCTTTAATCATTAATCATCACTTATAGATTCCTGTCCTGTAGCTTTAGGTAAGTTTTGTGGTGCTCCCTCTATCCATAAAGTGGATTTTTATTAGGGATGTATTGGGGATAATAAACCTATTTTGCTTTGAAGTATGAAATACTGCATTTTTGGACAATGATATAAAAAATCGACACTACCCGTGGAACTTATTGCTGTACTAACATATAATCTGTGCTAACTGGTTCATTACAAGGCTCAAAAAGGTGCTAGGCACTAGACCACTGCCTAGCGCCTAGGTTGACTCAACGTGGATTAAATGCGGTTAAGTGATTGTGTTTTATGCTGCTGGGAGCATGATCAGAAGGCATTTGTCTAGCACTTGGTGGATTTGCATCACAATTCATACATTCATATGTTCATTTGTCAGGTTCAGAGCACAAGCACACGAGCAGTAATCAGATTCAGACGAAATTAAAAAACACCAAGACAGTTTTGTTTAGATTGGCCAAATCGCCCAAATCTGATGAATGCATGTAGCAGAGAGAGGCAGGGTGAGAGAGGTAGGACATAGAGCAATTCAATTTTATGCAAAGAAGTTCACATGTGGTAGGAGAAGTCCACATGTGGTCGGGGTTCCCCTCGAAGCCACGGGTTAGTACTGCGCGGACGGCGGGAGGATATGCACGTGGGGGTGGCACCGTGACGGGATTCCCACGCGCAGATGCAGTGGCGCGGCGTGGCGCGGTAATTCTTTCTGTGCGCCAGGCAACTCTTTTCGGTTCCTGCACTCTTTTTCCCCGCCTCTCCAGACCGTGTGCCTGTGCTTGTGCCCGCTTGCGCGATTAATTTACCGCCTAGGGCCTAAACAAAGCACTAGGCCTCTGTTTCACGCGTAATTGTGCCTACACGCACACGAGTAATAACGTTTTGTCGAAATTGGTTCATTGTAAATACATGGTTGTGTATGAGAATCTACTGCTAATGCTCTTGATAGCGCATTCCATTGTTTGAGTTATGTTTATTCTTCTTTCCTTTTTTTATATATTTTAGGTAGCTCAACTGGGGAGAGGGACAAGAATCAGGAGCTTTCCATATCCTCTACAAGTTATTCAGAAGGTGAGTCAAGCTGGGCTATTTAAAATCCAACGTCATTAAATTATCATGCAAACTGTCATCCTATGCAGCAAAGATATGGATACACGGAATTTTCAAGAAATATCCAAGACACAGATATGTTTTGGTATTTTTTTTTGAAATGCAAATACTAAAGCATAGTATGAATAAAAAAATTAGCTTGTGATTAGGCCATTTTTCTCTTTTCCAAAGCTTTCATTTTAATGAGCCAAAACAGCCAAGCGTCTCAAATTCACCAAAGGCCCCATCGGGCCATGGCTACTGTTTCCCATACAAACTTTGGCGAAAGGGCATAGTAGCGAAAGTTGGTCTCTGGACGGCTACGGCAAAGGTCTGTTTGTTTCCACCCTCCTAAAATGTTAGCTCCTAAAAAGTGATTAAAAAGTGACTAAAGAACCAAACACTGACTAAAAGTGACTAAAAACTTTTAGGAGGCTTCAATTTCTTTAGGAGCTCCACCCCTCCTAAAACCTCCTAAAGCCCATCCTGAACCCCATTGCCCTCATTTATTGTCCTCCTCTCTCTCTCTCACCCTCCCTCCTGCCTAGGCCCCCGCATTCCGCCCGCCACCGGCGTCTTCCCCCGTTCGGCCCCCGCCAGCGGCGTCCTTCCCGCCGTCCGCCGCCGCTGCACGGCACCCCTACCCCCGCCGCCCCCGCTCCCTTGCGCCGCTGCACAGGCCGGCCGGGCGCTCCCCCGCCAGATCCCCCGTCGCCGGATCCGGGCGAGGGAGGAACGGGAGGGGGGCGGCGGTGCCGGGGAAGAAGAGGAGGGGAGGGGCGCGGCGGCTGGGATTCGAAGGGAGGGGGCGGAGTCGGCGGAGGGGCAGTGCAGGGGCCGGCAACAGACGAGCCTAGCGCCGGCGGAGGGGCGGTGCGGCGCCGGTAGAGGGGCATGCAGGGGCATGGAGGAAGGGCATCTTGGGTATTTTACACTTCATTAATTGCCTTTAGTCACTTTTAGGAGGTGGAACCAAACATACTTTTAGGAGGTGCCTAAAAACTTTTAGGAGCTAAAGTTTAGGAGGGTGGAAACAAACAGGCCCAAAGTGGGCAATGCGGCTGATGAGGCCATCCCTTGACATTTAGAATGCCTGCTTTGGGAAAAAAAATTTGTATCATTGCCCAAGCGAAGAATTTGCACTTGTTCTCTGTCTTAATAAATGGGGATGACCGGATGTACTCACTGATGAGTCGGGGCGGTAGGGGTCACCCAGCAGTAGTAAGGGGAAGCGTGCGGTGGTCTGGTCTGGCTTACGTGAGGCGGTAGGGGTCACCCAGCAGTAGTAAGGGGAAGCGCGTGAGTTCCAAGACGTACTGTGCTAGGACCTGTTTGCCTGACAGGGGCTAACTTTCATATATTAATTAGAAGTATTAAATATAGTCTAATTATAAAACTAATTACACAGACGGAGGTTAATTCGTAAGATAAATTTATTAAGTCTAATTAGTCCATGATTTGACAATGTGGTGCTACAGTAACTATTTGCTAATGATGGATTAATTAGACTTAATAGATTCATCTCGCGAATTAGCCTAGGGGTTATACAATTAGTTTTATAATTAATTCATATTTAGTCCTCCTAATTAGCATCCGAACATCCAACGTGATAGGGCTAAAGTTAGTTACCGGTGTCAAACAGCCCCTTAGTCTTATTGTCGTTAAGTTTTAGGTTGTGGCTAGGCGGCGGGGCTTTATCCATGAAGTATCCACCAAGCAAGTGCCGAATATGTGTCAGCAATTAAAATCTTTGTTTTCCCAATACTTATGTATCTGTGATGTATCCACCATGTACCGGATACCGGATACAGATACATGTCTTGGTATGTGGCTTTTGGAGTTTGCGTGATGATGGTTACTTATTATCAATACTAGTCATGGTCATTACAGCCAATTCTTCCTCTGGTTAGTAGCCCATAGTCAATGTTGGACTGCTGACTGCCTAGCACGATGGGAACTACCACATCCAGAGCGTTGCCTGCTCTGTGACCAGGAAGATGGGATAATCCACCGCATCATAGTCTCCTGTATCTTCTCAAGAGAAGTCTGGTCACTCTTGTTTATACTGTTTGGTCTCCCCGACCTGTCACCCCTACATCATGCAGTTCTTTGATCGGTGGTCTGGAGCTATTAAGTTAGTGGCAAGTTCTATGGAGGCTGGTTTGAACTCCTTGGGGGCTTGGATATATTGGAAACATCGGGTATCACCGCTTGCAACTTGCAAAGGGTCGTTCAGATTATTAAGGATGAGGTCCAACTTTGAGTCATGGCTGGTCCCATTGTTGGCACAGCTCACCATAGTCGAGGTTTAACTTTAAAGGGAGAAGTCACGGGTCATATGAGGATAGTGAAAGTAAGAATCAGCTTTTCATATCCTTTGCGAGTGTTTCAGAAGGTGAATCAAGCTGAGTCACTTCCTTTTTTAACCGAAACACGGGCCACTTAAGTTCTAATGTTATTAAATTATCGTGCACACTGTCATCATGTTATAATGTTGCTTGTTTATCATTACTGGTACTTGGTCATTGATTCACTTCAGCTTGATGCACCAGATTCTGAAGAAGAGGAACTCTGGCCCTTGCTTTATCCTAATCCATTACCAGTTGATGGTCAGTCATTGCTTTCAGTTTTTCTAGCTATAGTATCAGTGAACCCCACATTAATCACTTCACCGTGTTGCACCAGATTTCACGGAGCTTGTGAGAAATGATCTAAAGTCCCGTAATTATCCTATGCCAATTAGGCTTGAGGGTGAGCAATTATTGCTTTGCTTTTTCTGACTAATTTTGTTTCACAGTTTGACAGTCTATTCTAGCACTCAACTGTTATACTATGTTTTTTTACCCAGGGGGTATGCGCTTGATTAATACTTTTGAAGAGGAATTTGTTGAAGATACATGGAGCAAACTCAGTAAGAAGGTTGCTTCAGGTATATCCCGAAGTGTTGTCTCACTTGCTTCATTCAAAGGTGATTGCATAAGATAATTTACTTTTTCATATATGTTTGCTTTCTCTATTACATCACTGACTACGGTTGCAACAATTTTTCTTTGTAGGAGAAGAAAGGTTTTTTGCTTGCACTGGTATATTTATAGGCTTCAATGAATCCACCTCAAGGGTTTTGACTTCAGCAAGTTTGGTTAGAACTTCTGCTGATGAATACAAGATTGCTGATAACTTGAAGGTTCGTACTGCAAACAGTTATGTACTTCTTTGTCTGTTCATTTGAGATACTGGTTAATTCTCACTTTCTCATTCGTAGCAGATTAAAGTGTACCTTCCAAATAAGCAAGTTGCTGAAGGGACATTGCAACATTACAATTTGAGTTATAATATTGCTGTGGTCAGTGTCATGGGTTTCCGCTGTCTTCGAACCGCAGAATTCAACAATAGGCAAATTGAACCCCATATGGAGGTAGTAGCTGTAGGACGTATCTTTGAATCAGGCAAATTAATGGCCACAAGTGGGAAAGTGGCTGACAAAGAAGGCAATCTCGACTGCAAAGAGCTTATGATCTCCACTTGTAAAGTCACAAAGGTACACTGTTGATTTCATTTATGGTTGAAACAAATAGTTGCATCAGATTATGAGCAACTTAAATTATCACTTGCATCTGCATTTGCATGGTATTAGAAATAATAAATATTATCTGTTCACGTGTCAATTTGCTTCTGTGCTAGGCTGGTATTGGAGGCCCCCTGATTGATTTTGATGGGAATTTCATTGGCATGAACTTCCATGGTAAGGAAGAAACACATTATCTACCAAGGTCTATTGTTCTGGAAAGGTTGAGGCTTTTTGAAAGGTATGCCTATACACATCTTTTTTTTAATAGTCAGCAAGTGCTATTTGTTAGCCCAAAGATCTCTTTCCATTAACCACAGGGACAATAGCTCAGTTTGGGGTATATATATAGCCAACCATGCGTAGGTGGTTTAAAAGCATCTAAAGAGCATCTACTATATAGAGCTACTAGACTTAACTATCACTATTCATGTACACGATACTCTTGTGTTAGGACATTGCACTTGGTTCTCATCGACTAGTGTGATTATGTCCCCTCTTCCAACAAAACTTTTGGTGGTAATTGCAAAACATAGGGTCAGTTTGGTGATTCTATCTTGGTTCATTTTACTTTTTGTTGGAAACTCTTATTTTTACATTTTCTTTTAACCATATTAGCAATACATGTCTTGTTTGGGCATATTACAATGTTTGAACAGATGTTGCATGATTTTTATCCTATTCTTAAGGGGATAGTTGGCCGACCTTTAGCTAAAGTTCCGGTACCTAAATAAGCTAAGAGCCAAATACAATGCATAAGCCGGTCAAGTGGCTCCAGGCTTCTACTTGTGATCTTCAGCTCACTTATTTTTTGTGCTCTTCATAGGTCTGATGTTGACGAGGCTAGCTACAAGAAGCCAAACAGGTAATTCTTTGAAGTTCCTCGATGCGATTTGCTTGCTTTGTTTTATAAAATAATTCATTGATTGACTATTAATACATTGTTCATTAACAGATGGCCTGTGCTTGAGCCACGTTGGTCCTATCTTCGCAGCAGGGTACCACTGCCCTTGGCGCTTGTCGGTGCAACGTACGATTGAAATGTGACCTTAATGCATCTCAGTCCCGAACCCCAAATTTGCCAAGAACCTATCTAATTTGAGCTATTGGATTCTTAGTTTATGATCTCCATGCCCCTACCTAATAGCAAATCTGGCTTAGTTTCGTAGACTTCTATTTGGTAGCAAACCTGTTAAATTTGAACCATGAAACACACCATGTGAGTAGAGATTTCCTATGCATGTTTATGACTTAAATTTAAAGAATATTTTGAGAATTTGATGTAACTTTATCAGCTCAGCCGTAAGCACAGCACCACCCAACTCTACCCTACCTTGCCATGTCATCATTTCCTGGCCCCAAAGGCCAAAGCAAAAGCAGGTGGTTCTGGTAGTTGTGGTTAAGATCTTGCTAAAGCAGAAGCGGCTAATTATGGTATTTGTGGTTGAAATCTCGCTAAAGCAGAAGCGGCTAGTTATGGTACTTGTGGTTGAAATCTCCCTAGTAAGTTTTGAGCATGATGAATGCTGGTTGAGGATGTCTTCCCTGTCATGTGAAAATCACCTCTATGGCTCTTGGAGTGATGATCTATGCTTAGTGTTGCTGAGGTAGAACCACATATGGGCTGAAAGTTGGTCCGAATTGAGACCAGCAAATGGTACACGGCACACCAGCAACTCGTCAATAATCTCCAGTCACCACGCTTTCCACACTACACGAAGTCAGCTTACAAAGTAACAACCACAACAATAGCAACAACACTGGACTCAGCTGAGCTGTCCTGACATCTAGATACTGACACAAAACACACTACTAGCTTAGACATACATCACTTGGTTCTACACAGGCACCTAACACAAACACATGACGGGTCATCCTGCAACTTTGAGACGCCTTATCATTCCCTCAGAAGTGAGAACTCACGTCGATCGTGGCTAGCTGGCTCCTCCCCAGAGTAGAAAACCACAGCACAAGTCGAGCACCGCGAACCTGTCCAGATTTAAACTGCACTGTGAGCATCTGTATGTTTGTTTTTCCTAAGAGCCAACGTTAACTCCCCAAGAGACCAATTCGATCTTTGGAAGGCATTACAATTTTGAAAAATTGAAGGAGGGCCTTCTCTACCCCAAACTGAAATAAAATAGACCTTACCTCTTTTATTGGCACGTGCTTGTGCCTCATACAATCACTAGTAGAAAATTGAGTATTAGTCCCGGTTGGAAGGGTGCAAATCTCTCGAAAAACTATCCGGGATAAAGCATTCGGGATAAAAGGGGGGTGTCTTTTATCCCGGGTCCCTCAACCAGGACTAAAGACACCCTTTAGTCCCGGTTGGTAATACCAACCGGGATAAATGGTTTTGCAAAAAAATTTGAAAAATAAATAAATTCCCAAGGGGCCTCCCCACCCCACACGCGCAAGTCACAAGTCACGCGATTTTCACGCGAAATATGCGCGTGCGCGGTTCGTGGGATTCGAACCCACGACTTCAAGCCTCGCGTGTACCTTCCTTGCCATCCCACCTACACACCACATCTAACTATATAGGGGATCCAATCCTTTTATACTAACTCGTGGGGGACCCTTTTATTCCGGTTGGAAACACCAACCGGGATAAAAGGGTCTAAATGATTTAGTTTTGTCCCAGCTACACGTGGGGGACCCTTTTATCCCGGTTGGAAACACCAACCAGGATAAAAGATCCCCTTTTATCCCGATTGGTGTTACAAACCGGGATAAAAGGGTCCGAGGACTTTAGTTCTTTTTCAGCCGCCCGTGAGGGACCCTTTTATCCCGGTTGGTGTCATGAGTTTTAGTCCCGAGTGGTAACACCAACCGGGATTAAAAGGTGACCTTTAGTCCCGGTTATTCTTACCACCCGAGACAAAAGGGTCTCCCACGGGTAGCTGATTTTTTCATCCGGGACTAAAGGGTCCCCCACGGGTGGCTGATTTTTAAACCAGGACAAAAGGTGACTTTTAGTTCTGGTTGCAAATACCAACCGGGAGTAAAGCTCCGCACACCCCCTTTATACCGGGCCTACTTTAAACCGGGATTAAAAGGGGGCGCATCGAAAGTCAGTTCTCTGCTCTGCTTAGTGAATTCTCGCTAGCATGGCCAGTATTGAAACATTTTCCTAGCAAATGTAGAAAAAACAATGCAAATGTCACAATCTGTAACCTAGCTTGAACGAGAGTTACTATATGTAATTTTGTACTGTTATTACGAGGTTTGTAACTCTTACATCTGCGATTCGAAGCCACCCTCGTAGAGCCGCCTTTATAGTTGGGACTGAAACAGAAAACTTGCATCCTAGCTCTTGCACCTTCGGAATGCACTCCAACCACCAAATGATCTCTTGCCAACAAAACAGGTGCACCTGATGTGTTCCCGGCTTAGCTGTGTAGTTGGAGCGAACAATTTCACGTTCAGCGTTCCGAGGACTAGTAGTCGGTGGGGTCCTCTGCATGATGCCATGGAGACACAAAACAAAAACTCAAGAGTCAACATATGCATGCACACAAGTAATCATATGCATGCATGGTACAGTACGTAATAATGCAAGTAATTAAAAACTCTAGTCGGTCCTTACATTATCTTGCCGGCGAATGTCCCTGGGCGCAATACGATTAAAGGACCCATGTGGAAGAATGAAAGTAAGACAACATCCATCCCTGGGCTAGTGGGTGCGGCTTCAAAGAAGGCCAAAACATTGCAGGGATCCCACTGCACAGCATCAACCCGCAACAAGGCAAGGTCCCTAGCCTCGTCAACAAAGAGCAGTGTGGCAGGAGTAGATTGTGCGGTCAAATATGGCTCGGAGCGAGACACCATTATGTTGCGGGTACCCAGGGGAAGCCCATGCACGACATGCTCACAGGTCATGATCAGACGTGTGTTTCCACGGCCAAAAACAACGAAGCCATTGCCCGCTCCGCCGCAAGGCACACGCAAGCGTACCACAGAGGACTCGAAGCAGTCAAATATGCTTCTCTCCCACTCAGACACCCCACCACCACCCGCCATTGTTTGTTGAAGGTGCGGTTGTGGGGGATCGGAGATGGATCGGTGACCTTCGTTCCGCTCCTGGAATTAAGACAAGGAAACCAAACGAATCAGCACCCAACTTGTATTGCATTGTATGCACGCGCTAGCTTGTGATCTGAACGATGGAGATCGATGACGGAGCAGCTAGCAGATCATTACGAAAGCAAATGCAAGGTCCCGGAGATGAGAAACAGAAACTCCCATACATACCTAGCAAGCAGGCTAGCCCCTCTCGTCGTCGGCGGGGCGGGAGCGTGCCGGACCGGAGCACCCACCCTCTGGCCGGCTTTATACACAGTGCTTCAAGCTTTTGATCAAGCCGAAGCCGGCCTGGCGCGCAGCTGCGTCGTCTAGTGTATGCTGCTCTTGCTTTACGGCGAGCGAAATACTTTTAATGCAAGAGACGAAAAAGTTTCCATTTTTAGCTCTACTCAGAATACGGACACGTGAAGCCAGCAATAATTCTGCACAGGAGGCATGGGCCGGGACGCTGAGATCTTTTACTGCAACGTGTCTAGCGTGAATCTCTACTACCTTCATCTAATGAGATGAGATTTACTGCAGCTCACAATCCGGAATAGGGGGTCAGAAAATCTTGCTAGTTAACCTAGCCCAAGAGTCACACGAGGGCACGAGGCGACACATATAGACTGAACCGCCCCAATTCAACTGAATGCAACAGGAGTAGTCACACTTGCTAGGTGCTAATTTTTCTTCTTGTCCCGTGCGTAAGGCCACATTTCGGTATAATAGTTAGCAGCTAAATTAGCAGGTGGAGATCCAAACGGATCTGCTAACTATTAGCACTCCACCCTGCTAATAATTAGTCTATTAGCTAGTTGGAGCGTGCTAATAATTTAAAACCAACTATGGACCTGTTTTCTTCCGCCTTGCTAAACTTTAGATGCTAAAGTTTAGCAACTTTGAGCTGTTAAACTGCAAAACACTCTTGCTAAAACTTGCTAAAGTTGAGTTGCTAAAGTTTAGCACTTTAACAAGTTTTTGGTGGCTAAAACTTGCTAAAAGGTGGGCTGGACAACATATACCCCTCATTTATTGCTTGTCTCCCCCCTCCTGCGCACCTTTAATAAGGGTAGATAGGTCCTTTTACAGCTCATTAAATGCCTTTTAGCAAGAGTATCCAAACAGCTTTGCTAAAATTTAGCAACTAAAGTTTAGCAACTTTTAGCAACTAAAGTTTAGCAAGATGGAAGAAAACAGGCCCTATCTTACTATCTATTAGCAGTACTATCTAGCAGGTGGATTCAAACACCACCATAGCTATCTAACTATTAAATAATGCTGGCCCTAGATATGTTATGGTCTTGCAGATGGTCATCTCGATTTTCATTACCCATTTCCGCCCGATTCCAGCATGGTTCCCATCCGTACAGGTTCATTTTTTATATGCATAACCTTTAAAAAAATTTTGTATACATGGATATCTGCGCCATTCTTGCTCTTATCTTTTTTCCATTTTCATCGTGGTCATAAAATGTGGAAAATAAAATGGGTAAGGCTTCCCCCCCCCCACCCCCTCCCCCCCACATTCCCATCTATTTTCATCTCAAGTTCAGAAAGACCTCTGAGGCGGAGCATAATGATAGAACCATCAGGTATATCATCCGGGTGCGCACAAACCGAAGGGACCAGGATCCCTATTCTCACAGCTTGGAGAGGGGAGGTGTGATGGTCAACATGCTTGCTCGTTATGGCCACCGTCCAGGCTATAAAACCGATATAACTGCAACCCAAATAAGTTCATCGTGACAATTTCTTTTGGCCGTCTCAATTTTTTTATACTTAAGGACTCAATTACATTAAGATAATAAAACCAGAATACTAACAGGGCTTCACCACCTGCCACCTACCCCTACATTCAATGGGGCAAACCCGCATCCAACGGCATTTAGATAACTCAGGCACCGTGCCTGTATTACTAAATAATACTCCAGCCCTCCTAGGACTTCCACCCTCCAGATAGACAAGCATAGGGCCAGAGCAACCAATATGATCATTTGAATCGATGACGTGGCTTAGATCAACTAGCCTAACCATGCTTTGCATATGGAGTAAATATAAACTATGGAAAGGGTATAGGACTAGTAAGATAGCACATAACTATATGACTAGCAAGATAGCATATAAGCCGAGCACAACAATATATAAGAAAGAGAACTCTATTATAAAGCATAAAGTCTTACAAGGAGGAAAGCATACAAGAGTCATAGCCAAAACTCCAAGAGGTGGAACCAAAGAGTAGAGCTTCCCTTAGCCTAAAAACCCAGCCTATAGACTAAAGAATACAAGAGAGAGTGGTCGCTTCTTGGTATATGTAGGAAGTGAGAGCACACTCCTCTATTTATAAGAGCTTGGAGGAAAATCTCCCAAGGAATCATCCACAACCGTGTAACCACGGCGGTAACTGTCAACACGTGGCAACCAGGGGCAAGAGGAGGCCAGGGCGGCGACCGACCCCCTGGTGGCCCCGCTCACCACCGCCTTTGGCAAGGTGGCTGCAAGGTGGCTCCTTAACCTAGTGCACAGTGGTTCCTGAGAAGTTGTGGCAGTTTTGGTCGGTTTGTGGGCCCTTTGATCCATGTGCTTCCTACAATGGTGATCCCTTATTGGTTGGAGTTGTGCTTCTTCGCCATAGAATGTGTTTTCTTCTTTCTTTATTGATAAACTTCTGCTTTCAAATAATCTCCAAGGACAAGTGGAACTGCATTATTATAATAAAATATGTGGGTAAGAAATATTAGTTCTCCTTTATTTTTAGAGTATATTGACGGTCATATTTGGTACTTAACTACCGTCAACACCTTGCACTGTGTCTATTACGTGTGTGAGATGATCAGGGTCATCGGGAGGTACAGAACAAGCGACGAAGATATAAGTCTTTTATTCGAAGAACTCATCATGTAAACATTTACACATGATAATTTCCATCTCTTTAACACTTGCATGCTTTCATTGCAGCCTCCTATCCCATTACATAGCTATCACACCCGGTTTTATAAGGACAAAAACCGAATGCATAACTATCACACCAGGATAGTTTATTTATATTATGCGGCGACTTCATCAATGTATCGTTACAATATCATACATAAACAATAGAATTCATTACAAAAGGAAAGGGGGGGTCTAAAATAAAACATACAAGGAGAACGTCCAGCGAAAAGTGAGTCTTCCATTATTTTACAAGCAGTCATTCGGGAATCACCATCCTAGTACGGAGTATCAGGGTCGAAGCCAATCATCTTCTTGGTACTCCACTTCGTCTCCAGCTTCTAAATAGCAGAAGGGGGAAGAGAAGAGATATAGCAGGGGTTGAAAGGAAAAACGGTGAGTATCTAGATGTACTCCGCAAGTGTAGTAAAAATATAATATGTGGCTGAAATCAAGGAAGGACAACTCAGGTTTGACACGCTCTTAAGCCAACTTCCTAAAGTCAACGAAAGCATCCTGGTTACTAAGTGAGAGTACTCCAACACCTTGACCAATATCTCCTCGGTTTCCATCCGGACAACCGAGGCCAACCAAAACCAAACACAGATTCCATCCAGTGCCCAAACCAACCACGAACCATCCAACCATAGCCCCGCTAGGCCACTAATCATGAAGAACTGTTCAGTTTCATCGTCGTACATCATCGTCGCCGTTGCTGTTGTAGGCCCCGACATCATACAGGATCCGCTTGTTGGTGTCCGACAGAACTGTTCAGTTTCAGTTAAAAATCACATCACTTTTTGGATCTTTATTTTATTCTCTGTGCGTAAAATCTCTACCTAATATTAAAGTACGGTTGTTTCTTCCAACCGTCGTGATTGTTTTGCAAAAAAATTCCTCAACTTTTTTTAATCAACCTGCAATCCGATCCATCAAAACCCGGTGTCACGTACATAGTTGGAAAAAAACCGGTGAATCGACGTTTTCTGGTGAAAAAAAAATAGCTGAAGTGGACTTCTACGACGTAAGGAAAAACTCCGCTCTTGGGCCTGGCTGTTGCATCCACCTCCTAAGCTGAGCTTGCTATGCCTGGGCCAGCCCTCATGAGCCAGCAATGCAATGCCCCCCATTCGCGCATTTGTGCCATACCGGTGATGCTAACTGCTAAGTAAGCACCACAGCAGGTGATAAGACGACACCCTCAAAAAGAAAAAAAGTGATACGATAGCATCATCATTCCACAAATCCTTCCGAGGCTATTTTTTCTCCTTTGATCTCCAAAGTAAATGAACTTTATATTTATTTTAATCGCCCCGATGAGATCTTCGACATGGTGTAGTCCAATTTTGTATTTGAAATCATCTCCAATATTACCTACTTTGGCCCTACATTATGGCTTTTTTTAACATAATCACATATGCTCCATTTATATGATTGCTCATGTATTTCTAGCATATTTTTGAAAAAAGAAACAAGCAGAAACACCCAAAATCCTAGAATAGTGAGGGTTAGTGCTAAATAAATGCACAGATATGAACTTCAACCATAAATTCTCGAATTTGGCTACACCTTACGAATCGAAGAAAAAGAATAAGAAGAAGACCAACAAGTGCCATCGGATCGACCAAACAAGAAAAATCCAATACATGATGCACGAGAGCTCAGCCAGATTCCAATGGTAATTGCAGCACACAAACAATCTGGGAAAAAATCCAATTCAATTTCAAACAATTCTTCACTAGATTAGATTAGGGATTAGGGAAAAGTTTTTTTAGGTAGGGATTAGGAAAAACTTAGCTCACTTGCCCAATTTCCCTCGAGGCAAAAGAGGTGACTTAACGTTGATGGATGATGGAGGCATGTCGACCTCATTGGAGCCTGCGAGCGCTACGAGCTGACTCCATCACCGTTGGAGGATAAACATGAGGCTCATCCATATTGGAGGCGTCACGCTTCATGCGCCGACCACAACCCTGTTAGAGGACAAGCACGAGGGCTGGGACTGTGCTATGAGCTGGCCCTGCGCCCAACCCAACACGTGCCATAATGCTCTAGGCCTTCCGTCTTTGGAGATAGAGAAGGCTATTGCATTGGCTGTGCAATTTTAATCACTTGGATTTTTTTTGTCATGTTTATTAGCATAGATTTCTCCCGTTGCATCGCACGGACATATTTGCTAGTATAAAAATATGCAACGTTCAGGTTGAGCAAAGGTTAATGGCGCCGCCGGGCCTGGTGTTGTTGCACAGGCACAGCAGCCCGATGCACTTGCAGGTGCCGACCATCACCGTGTCGATTGACACCGAGGGTTTCTTCGGGTGGACGTGGAGTCGCGCCGGGGGGACCGGCTCGCTCCGCCACAGCTCTGTGCCGTGCCCTTCCGCTAGGTCGTCGATGACGAACGCGGAGGCTGACACTTTCCTCAGGCCATTGTAGTTCTGGTAGTCGTAGCCGTAGTTCTGGAAGAAGACGAGCGCCATGGGCTGGCTCCACCTCTCCGGCGCCGGCGTCAGCTCGTGGATGACGTCGCGCCAGTGCCGGCAGACGATGCGGAGCAGCCACCGCTTGGTCGGCGGGAGGAGTAGCAGGATCTCCACGAAGACGTCAGTAGGGAGGTTCCAGCCCTCGTCCGCTGCGGCTGTAGCTTCGCGGTCGACCGGCGCCGCAGTTGCCGTCGCCGCCGCCATTGCCCTCGGAAATTTCGGATCGGTCTCCAGTTTCAGGTGCAGGAAGGTTATGCGTGACCGAGATATATGCCGGGATCATAGAAAACTTGAGAGCCAAGGAGGTGAATACGGATCGACGTGGCCATGACATCCGAGTTTCAATCGCGTCGTGGCCATCGGATGGCGTGGCGTATCTAAGGGCATCTGTCCTGCTTTCAGCCTGGCACGTTCTCGTGCTCGGCCCCGTGCGAAACTGCGAACACACTGCTCCGTTGTCCCGTTACAACGGCATGGATGACGATGCGGCACTTGGTGAGTAATACATCTCAGCAGTCGTGAGCGACTGGGTGGATGATAACGGCAAGTGCGCCGCAGCAGCTGCCGTTGGAAGGGGCAGAGCTCATCATGAGCGAGGAAAATCCAGGGCGAATTCACAGCTATGTCCTCCCCCAGCTCCTATTTTCAGGAGGTAGCTTCATCTTCATGTGCTGCAGCAATCATGCATTTGGTTTGTAGAATAAAGATGTAAACAATATCACAAAATGTTCAGATTAAAGTCTCAGCACATCTCCTTGATTTTGTTAAGAAAAAAAAGAACAGATAAAACAGAGCTACTTTTGTTGCTCAATACACAATACAGAATACACTAATGCGACATCCCCGTAACTGCAGCATTACCATCACTCCACTAGTAAGATTAGATCAAAAGGATCAGAACAGCTCGAAAACTCTTGTCAACAATCTTATTCTACGACCTATACTATACTTGCCCTATGATTTATGGCCATGGCATTTCACGAACAAAAATAGACGCTCTATATCACTTATTATACATCAATAAACAAAATTAATGAACTACTCTATATTGCTAATATATGTTATCAGCAAAAGCAGGATCTCATGGATTTATGTTGCACTCACGTAGAAAAACATGATCAAAATTGACATACTTGGACCAGAATTGGCGGTATCTTGGCAATCCAATCTCAAGCCACGGTTTTCGATTCCCATTGTAGTGTACAACAGCTGCGCGCTCGATATCCCTTTGGTTGACATTCGGCTTGTACCCTAGACCCAAGAGATGCCATGAGCGATCAAGAGGGAATGTGTGGTTCCAGAATGTGACAAGGCCAGCGGGAAGTGTTCCTAATTTCCATAATTGCCTGTTTGCGTTCTGCAAAAATGAGATTTTATGTCCTTGGTAAGACAAGAAAATAATACAGCATTAAGCAATGCCAAAATCAATTTATGGTTATCCACGAGTGTATAAAAATAGTCTATATTTTGTTAATACTTTTAAAATAAGGATTAAGTAGCAAAATAACGCAAGCCAGCAACCATTGCCACTAATGATACTTTACAAGCACTTACGGCAACAGTAATTTTGCCTCGAACATTATTGATAATTGATAAGTTTATGAATTATGAATACTCACCAGATTCTGCCAGTAGTGGTAGGCATCAGTAATATTCTGCTTCCTCCACTCAGACAAATCAAACATGTTCATGCCATATGCCCAGCCACAGGCACGGCGATCGAACTTCTTAGCGATTAGAGGATTTGAGAAGTTGAGGTACCTATCAAACATATGGAAAGTCTCTCCACAGGTATGGACAGCGCCATTAACTTTGCCCTTGAGATCTATCGACCAAAGATAACTTAAATCCTGCTGGACTACAATATCATCATCGAGAAATAGCACCTTGCTAAGCTTCGGGAAGATCTCAGGAAGATAAAATCTCAGATGGTTGAGAATAGAAAGGTACTTGGGATTCTGGAACTTTGGGTTTTTATCCGGCTTATCCTGATGGGTATTGAAGTAGTAGTTGATCATGAAATGGGACTCCAGCTGCTTCAGAACTGGACTATAGCTCGAATTTAGCCATGTAAACTCTTCAATGTTCTGGACCTGAACAGCAGTTTCTCCAATGGGATTTGCCAAGAACCACATTCTCATTGCAGCATAATTGTGTTTGTCCGTCACAATATGGAAGACATGGCTTACTGGATTCTGCATTGGATTTTGGTTAAAATGTTAGCCCATGCCTACATGGTACAAACAAAGTAATATTGAATCTTATAATATTTACTGCACTGTAAGTTGATTTGCATAGATTCATAGCTTCTCACTTTTAAATTTTAAATGTAAGCCACTTACTCTCTCACATGTTAAATACTGTACCTTAGCATTTATAAGAGTTGAGTTCACAACCACTGCAGCTGCCAGTACATTATCTGAGAATAAGGCATAGTGCTGTAGCCTTGGATCTTCAAACCTTTCTTCATATGGAAACTGCTTTTTGTTGGTAGTGGAAGAATAATACTCATTTGTAAGACGCAGTGTAAGACAATAGAGCCTTTTTGGTAGAGCCTTAGCTGCTATTTGTGCTACATAGTTAGCCTTTTGCTTGTGAGCTTGAACTTGGTCCTCAGTTGAATGAAGGGTTGCTAGTAGCTTATCAATAACAGCTGCACAGTTCTCGTGTACTTGCTTGATCTTTGCTAATGTCAACTCCATAGCTCTAACTAATCCATGGACACTGTGTATAAAAAAATTAAATTGAAGTAAACAGGTAAGACACGTTTCACTTCTGATCAGAATCCAAACAATTAGGTACACACCATCATCGCAAAATACCAAGGTGAACTACTTTACAATACAACTAAGGAAAAACGTACTTCTTTGGCAACCGCCTACCACTTGTTGCATCACCGAGTGCTTGTTGGATATCCCTCATCTTTCTTCGAAGATCTCTAACAAAAGCATGACGGCCTCTAGAAGGTAGGAGCCCAATATATGTTTTTGCTGTTCTTAACTGGTTCTTGATGGCACGTATTGTAGCATCTGGCAAACTTGTATGATGACTAGTACTACTGCTAATTGCCTTTGCATCAGAGTCTTCTGAGGTAGCGCCTCTTAATTTCTCAGATGATCTATCAGAAGTATTTTCCTGGAGAATTCAATCAGTAGCAACTAAATAACTACTTAACCTTGAAAAAAAAAACAAGACCGAAACTACCATGTTCAGACTGCACAAACTACATCCTGCAGACTACATCATAAAATTGTGCACCTAAAGCAAGATAATTATAATGTGTATATGAAATAATATACAGTGGAAAGAATACATCTTCACGTAGTTTTACTAAATCTGAAGCAATAAGGGAAAAAGGTAAAAACATCCCCTGACTAGAGGAAAAACAGATGCAAGGACGAATTAGCTATCAGCAGGAAAGCCACCAGGACAGAATTTGCTGATAATCGGAAACAAGCAGAGTTGGGATGGAATCCTGCATATTCTGCTACGCCACTAGTGTAGCGAAAGCAGCTTACTAATTTTAGTCCTACGACGATCTGCTCATTAAAAAATGGAAAAGACATCTTAAGATTTCTATATTTCATCCTACTTTATGAAATCGCATAGTTCAGAAACTTAATGCTTTACTCTTTGAACATGAATTTGATCAGTTCACAAGTTTAAAATTTTCAATCTATCAGTAGCTCACTCTCTTACCTTTTTCAATGAAGCGTTAGGATTGCTGTGCATTGCAGTAGCATTGTGGTACCTCGCTTCAACATCACTACCACGACCACTTTCTTTTCCCAACCGAGCAACCCCCTCTTTGCCACTAATGGCAACATCATCATCATGCCTCTTAGCCTCATCCTGTGACTCCATCTCCTTCATCTCTTGTCCATTCCACAGTATGTTATGCTTTCTGACCGTGGATTCTCTTGATCTATCTGAAACACTTCTCCGACCAACATTTCGCCGGATTACTCCATCCTGTCCCAATTGAGAGCCATGATCCATTGCGACAACCACGCCCTCCTTGCCGTGCGCGCCTATGGCAGATGCAACTGTCTGTGCAGGCTCTTTCACTGCCACACCGAATGTGTTCTGCAGAGCAGTTCGCCACGGTGCCTTTAACTCTGAATCTTGTACAACTGCAAATGGAAGCATCTCTAAGCAGAGTGAAATTCACGCACCTGTGCCAGCGTGTTTAGCCGCTTGTCCATGTCACTCCGAGCGATCTACGAAAAGAAACACGTCAAGATCGCTGATTGGCATCGTCTCCGAAAGCCTGACTGAAACAAACAGGTAGGGGATGCCAAACGCGGCCGTACCGAATCGGACGGATCACGGCCTAATGAGCGCCTCCCGATCACTGCGATCACCGAGAGCGCAAGCAATTTCGTCAAGGGAGGCGTATAGGGCCAGTGTGAAATGAGGGAGGGGGGCGGATCAGGGAACCGTACGGAGGGGGCCGGAGAAGGGGGAGACGGGGGCGCCGCTGTAGAGCGCGAGGGGCGCGAGCACCGAGGCGAGGAGCAGCGCCAGCACCACGTCCCGGGGCTGACACTTCCACCTCCGGCACCGCCACCGCCGCGGCGCGGCCGCCGCCATGGCCGTCGTGGACGTGTGCTCACAGGGAACGGCGCGCCCCGCCGCGTGCTCAGGTGGAGAGAAAGCCTGCCACGTGTGACAGGGGTGGGCGAGCGCGTGCGTTGGAGGGAAGGGAGCGAGACATCCGTCGCAGCCCCAGGTTCATTCCGTAGTACAATTGAGGATGGTCTGCGGTCTGCTGCTGGCATTTGGATGAAAGTGTATCGGTTATTCGGATTCGCGTAGAATCAGATTGGGATAACACTTTTTTTATTACTATATCTTTAACTCGAATATGAGTATGAATTTGGATGTTTTCAAACGCAAATAAAGAGCTAATGTAATAAATTTGGATTCACATTCGAATAGCAATTAGTCAGTACTAAGTATCTATTTACTTTGTTCATAGTTTTAGAAAGTAGAAATCAAATACAAGTATATCGATAAAGATCAGTTGTGCAAATATGTATTTTATGTATTTTATAATAATATTTTAAAAGAAATAAATAAATAGAGAAAAATGATGTAAAATATTTTACATTAATAAAATAAATAAATAAATAAAATGTTTGAAAGTAATTAATATCAATAAATATATGGATTTCAAAGTTATTGAAAATAATATATTTATAACATTTAGAGAGGCGTTTATTCTATTTGAAATACAAATACATCCACATTCATGTTAAATACGAATTCAGATAATGAATAACGAATTTGAATATATCCACTTTAGTTACCACTTTAAAACGGATGTGGATATGAATATCCATATTCACGTTTTAGTAGATATGGAATCGGATAATCCGAATATCCATGCTAACATTAATGCACACACACTTATCCTTTTAAATATAGACCCACAAAAAATCTTACAAGCTGAGTTACTAAGTTTTTTCTTCACTTTAATCTTCACCGTCCTCAATTCTAGTGAAATTAGCCTCCCACACCTTCATCTTCAACCAGATCAAACCTCTCCTAGTCCCGTAGAAATTACAGATGCAACACAAACACACATGCAACTCTACCCCTATAAACATCTCTGAGAGATTGAGATGACAATCTCGGGATTGATGAAGTTACCACATGCACCTCGCTATGGACGGATACATCACCTACCACTAAAAGAGTAATGTTGGTTAAATCTTAAAATAAATCTAGAAAAATACAAGTACCCGTGATGAGTCGAAAACTCGAATCCGGGTGGATAAGTTTCACCAGAAATAACCTTACAAGTTGAGATACGCTTAGTTTGCATTTTTTTTTCTCCTTGCTCAAAACCTCAACTTGAATGGTGGTAACTCTTCCACGCATCGGTCTAGGATTGGATCATGCGGAGGAGAGTAGGAAGAGGATCTTTTGTCTGTCCTACCTTACCTTATTGATGTGTCTTTCACCACGGTTCCACTTCCACTTCCACGGAAGTTGTTGTGTGCATTTTTTAGCATTCACGACAGTTGAGCGGATTGTGTGTACTGACAGTACGGTTACCTTTCGTCAAATATCCCGAGTACGGTTACCTTTCGTCAAATATCCCGAGGAAAACAGGGACAAAAGGATGGGAACCGATGCCGTGATGCGGTATCCGTTTGCATCCAGCTTGCACTTGCATGCAAGGCATGAAGCTTTAACCGAGTCGTATAGCAAAATTTTAGCTGCACTAACCGTCCATGAACTTTGGCAGTCAGTTAAAAGTTAAAACAGAAAGAAAAAATCTTTGCCTTGGTTACTTGCTGCCACCTCGAACCAAAATACGAAAGGAAGATGTATGCAAGATCCGTCATTCACATTTGGCAGGTTAGTGAGACAAAACAAGCGACAAAATCCTAGAATGGTTGATAAAATAGCGAATTGAGAAGTATTCTTTGATTTCCCCAAGTTTCTAGCAGCCACAAATATGTTAAATTCTTTTTCCATCTATATCTCTATCTGGGACTCTGGGACTGTAAATAAAACCCAAACCTATCAAACTAAAATTCTAAATTCGAAATTTGTATTACAGAAAGCGAGGAAACAACAAAAACCATTGCATCCGTCGCCATCTATCCTTCTAGTATATCTCCCCTGTCCCACAGGCAACCGCGCCAGCGCAGGGCTCCGCTGACGCGGCGAACCCCTGTGCAGCCGCCAGGTGGGGCCCGGGGTACCTGGCGACTCGGCACGTTGGCGTCATGCGGCGGGCTTGGCCCCCTCGAGCACGGAGCGCCAGAGCGGGTCCACCTCGCCGTCGCCGGCGGCGGCGAGCCACGCGTCCAAGTCGTCGAAGAGCGTCCGCTTGCTGGGCGGCGGGGAGAGGCGGTCGCCTGGCACCCCGATCGCCGCCGCGCGCCCGTCCACGAGCGAGCGGAAGAACACGTCGCGGAGCTCCCACCCGCAGCAGCCGCCGAAGCCGAGCCCGTTGCGGCACTTCTGCCACGGGAGATCGAACACCCCCGCGGGGCGCTGCCACGCGCCCTCCCCGCCGTCCGCCACCGCCAGCGCCGCCGCGGTGGCCGCCGCCTCGTCGAATAAGGCCGCCACCGCCGCGTCCTCCGCCTGCAGCCCCCTCTTCTTCCCCGCCGCCGGCGCCACCTCCTCCCCCTCCCGCGCGCGCTTCCTGTCCACCCGGCGATCCATGCACGGCGCTAACGATACATGCACCAACATTTCAGGCTTTCAGCTCCAAGAACCGTCATGGCCGAGCCTTTCAATCCTTGGGCATGCATGCAAGAAAATAACAAAAGAGCACATGCATTCGATTATAACCCACCTGATCGGAGCAAGGGTTGTTGAGCGGAGGCGGATGCCACCTCGGGTGTTCTTGGAAGGGAGGAGGCGGTGGAGGTTGGTGTATGTGCTGTGTGTCCAAGAGGCTGTGGATGTGTGTATATATAGAGCGCGGTGGACTGGGCTGGATGAGAGGCCAAGGCTGATGGGCGAGCGTTTTGCACGGCCTGCGGCCAAAATAAACTTGGATCCGAACAAACTACTATACTATATGATTTTTAGTGCAATCTTATGAGCCTACCTTATTATGTGATTTGTAATATGCATGGATTGATAAGATTTGGCATTGGAAGAAGATTTGGCGATTTTTATTTTGAACTTCAAAAAGGAATTGGGATTCCTAGGCTGGTTTTAATTCGATCCAAGTGGTGTGCGAGAAAGAAAGGTCGGATTTAAGAGGAATGTAGTTAATGCAATAAATAAGTTTTCTTCACGCGGATATGGCTTTGGGCATCCAAGTTTATGCAACGGCTGTGATAATTTATATTTCATATCCGGGAAAATCATCGTCCAGTGGGCGGAGTAATTTATATTCCGTATACTGGAAAAATCATCATCCAACAACCGGAATAATTTATTTTCCTTATCCTGGAAAAATCATGGCTGTGGGCATTAACAAAAGCATACATAAATAACATTTCCATGTCAAAAGGATCGGCAAATATCTGTTGGTTAAGGAAAGCATCGAATGTCGCATCTTGCCTTCAGATCTGCACTGAAATTTTTGTTGATCAAGCCCGTAGGAGTGTTAACTGTGCTCGACTCCAAGATCCACATGGCCGGCAGTGCAACGCCGCCAGCAAAGATGACCAAAGAGAACATCACACCATAAGGAGGTAACATGAGACATAAGAATGATAGGGTGGTGTCAGATTGATGGCTGGAGGATTCGATGTAGGCCAACGAGGGAAGGTCACTCATGAGGAATTGTCATTACAGTTGTGGCACTGGTGGCAAGCTAAAACCGGCGATGAGTCTTCTAAATTAGCTCGGTATAGCAAGAAGAGGTGATAAGTGAGCAAACTTGGAAGAAAGGTCGATGGTGAGCAATCTCCTGTTAGAAGGCTCAACCGATAGATGATGAGTCTGCTAAATTGCTCTGATGTGGCTATGAGAAGTGATAATTGGGACAAACTTGGAAGGAAGGTCGATGACCGCCTGTTAGAAGGATCAACGATGATGAGTCTGCTAAATTGCTCCGGCGTGGCTAAGAGAAGTGACAATTGAGACAAACGGGAAGGAAGGTTGATGGCAATGAATTGATGGTATAATTTTAGCATCGATGGCAGGATCGATCGGTGATGAGCTGTCTATATTGCCTAAGGATAGCTATGGAGGTGATGATTGAGGCAAACTAGGAAGGAATTAAAGAAGGTAGAGCAAGAGTAGCGTCGAGGGGCAGAAGAAGGATATGCTAGCGAAAACAGATATTCAACGGATGAAAAGAATGAAGATCAACTAAAACCTCAACTAAATCACACTTTCATTCTATTTGAGTTCCTTGTTTGCTGCCTAAAGATCACTTCTTAGCAAGAAGCTCACATGTCTAATTACATGGATTTTGAGCCTAACATACAATTCATAAAAAATATATATCCGATCTCACCGGGTCGGTCCTGATCTAGCAATATAATATTTACATTTTTAGAGGGCTCAAATGTTTTGCCACATTCGTTTGGGTCTCAAGGGCTATGATTAAACAAGATGACATTACTACGCTCATTAATGCTCCTCGCTGCGATGTTTAGCGTCATTTGCACCTAGATCAGTCAAATTTTTGCATCGTTCCCCTCCCAAATTTTGTAAATGTTTGGGTGACTAGCAATTTGATTGATCCCGAGGTTAAATGAAAGGCATAAGTCTGCTTAAGTTCAAAAAAAATCTTTTGATATTGATGAATAATATATATCTTTATTAGGTTAATCCCACCATACAACATATAACATAGGCACTTATAAGTGCAACATAAGATTTTTACTAATGTGGCATAATATTTAAAAATTGTGTAAATGTTCAATAACTAACCGGATTCTTAAGAAACAACACCAGCAATCAATCAATATAATCTTATCCCTTGGAGTGTTCCCAAGATATTTCACATGAGGTTGCACATGCAAGAAACCATACATGCTTCTAGAAGACTATCCAAACAATGCTCAAAGAATTGAAGGATTTTGTACACGTTTAGGTCAAAAATATATATCAATCTAATTCAACTATTAATATGTGTTTGTGTGCGTGCAAAAAACTATATAACTCAACTTATAATCTAGTCGTTCCATCTTTGCACTGATCATCATATCGGAAAGCTTGGGGTATACCGCTTTCGCGATCGTTTTGTTGTTTTTTTCTAACTGTGTCTATAATGGTGCTAGAGGGTCTTTGAGGGTGACATCAAACAGTATCAGTTTAATGATACAAATATTAATATATTTCTGTGTACCTATTAGTAGTTACAACTCACAAGCGAGTTTTAATTTGAAGCTTGACTGCACAGTACCTACGAAGAAATCTATGTATGTGACTGGATACAACTTCAGTCCCTCAGTCCCATGGCAGTGTGCAACCAATACAACCAAATTATTCTCTCTTTCAAATCAAGTATCGGTACAGCACAACTATTGCCCACCAGGTCCCAGCAACACTTTGAATTGAATATGCTTTGTGGATATTTTAAACAAGCATGAACATAAGGATGCAGACATGATAAAAATGAAATTAGTTAGGAAAAGAAGAGCTCCGAGGGTACTGCAACGTAGCAATACTCCCTCCAGTCGACAAAGAATGTGATACTTTCAATTCTGGCAAAAGTCCATTACAAATGGAAGCTTGGGATGACATGCACTTAATCTGCCTTCTGCCACTTACCATAGTCCATAGTACTCCTACTCCATTTGCTTTCATGGGTTTTGATCATCTATATACGTTGAATGTAACTACTATCTATTTTTGTTTTATTAACAAAAAAATGCTCCTTTTACATGTGTTTCATTTTATCGTAGAACCCTACAACACGCCAGACACCTAGCGTTAACAAAAGTCATCCATGACCATGCACAAGAGAGGGAAAACGAAGCATGAAGGCAAAGGCACGGATGTAGAGGTTTTTGCTGCTGGTAACCATTTTCCTTTTTTGAAAACGCTGCGTGAGCTCTGCCTTTATTAGTAAAAGAAGACAACAAGAGTTTTACAATTTACGTGCTACATGCCCTATGGCATTTTCAAGTTTCAACAGACACATGAAAGCTCGAGAAAAGCACCACATAGTTATGGACACACTGGTAAAAAAACAAACTCGCAGCAAGGACGGTGACAGACGCAGCGACGAGGAGGAGCTAGAAGATCGTTTCATGAGCTCGGAGGACTGCTGCCATGGCCACAGCAGGGGCTATGGCCTGAACTGGTCTCCTTATTTGCTGCAGGCACCTGTAGAACACTCCTTCCAGTGCATGGATAATGGTGTGTGCTGATGATAGGTACCCTCACTTCCAGCTTCCTTGCACGAGTCGGCGCAGGGAGGTGCACGAAGCAGGTGGTGGTGAGAAGCAACATGAGCACAGCAGCAGCGGTTTTCGACGAAATGGCCATAGAGTTTACAAGGGCTGCTGGATGGTGATCTCAGTGGCAGCTAGTTTGGGATGGGAGGAGGAGGATGAGAGAGCTCAGGAGCTATGTTACTCGCAGCTTAAGATGCAGGGTTAACCTCTTGAGCAAGGTTCCTTCTTTATATAGGCAGATTGTACCACTGACGTAGGTCAAAAGATGAAGTTTTTAATGGGAGTTGGTTAGTGTGGGGGACCGACCATAGATGTCGCCGGCAAATTATTTAGGACTCCAGGAATTTAGATCAGGATGCGCCTCATTATTTTAACACATCCAACGGCAAAGGAAACTCATTCCCCTAAGCCCAGTATTGTTCTAGGAATAAACTTCCCAACTGATGTATGCTATGGCTGTGTATGGAACTGAAAATCATGTTGTGTGTTTTGTTGCGGCATAATAACATATGTTGCCATGTCGTTCTTTTGTTTCTTTCAATTTTTATAGGCTATGTGTATCCTAGATATCCAAATGTCAGGAAGTGTCTTAGTATGCTTTTATCACCTTGATGAAATTGTCTAAAATTAATAAAACTTTCCTTATGAACAAAAAAACAACTGATGGGAGATACTGTATGTATGAGGTAGTATTTGTAATGAGAGAAATAGTGCCACGAGAATATGCATGTCTCAACCGCGGGTGAACCCGGTGACAGGCTGACAGCCATATCAGGTCGATGCTTTAAAGTTACTCATCCTTCTAAGTTCTAACAAGCATGATCATTTTCTACGTTGTTTTGCCACTAGATCGATCAATCTATCATGCTAGCAATTCAAAGAGAAACAATTACAAATTACAAAGAAAATCATTCCCCCTTGCTGGCTAGGATGTCAGGGCGGGCCATTTTGTTCGTGAACAGTTACTTTTGAAAGTTCAGGATGCTTGATATTGTAGTTCATGATTAAAAATCATATATATTAAACAAGGGGCTGTCACCGGACACTAAGCGTTTATGATCCGATTTTCGTGGCCACTCGATGGATGAGGCCGAACTACCTATGGATCTTCTTCAACCTCCATCACTGGCGTCCTATTCTTCTTCCCGAGCTCCATAAGCCCCGCTGCCTAGACGAGCGGAAAACATGTGGCCAGCAAAAGCCACTGTGTGAGAACATGAATATACTACAAATGTGGATCGATCTGCATTGAGCCTTGTGAGTTGTTTTTATTCCCCGAGCTGTAACTGTTCACGGTGGCACTGCACACCAAGTTATCTGGGCATCTCATGGAAGCATCATTAGGCATTCAATTTGCAAATTGAAGTACATAGGCGCAGTAGGCATAATGTTGATCCCACTTGTAATGAAATGAGCATATATATACAACCCTACAGCATGAAACTAACCAAGTTGCAGCAACCACAACCTATCAGGGTTTGTCAGGGACATTCGGTGGAGGAAGCAACATTCAAGTTGGAGGTTCTAATTTTGTTGCTCCTTGCTGCATATAGAAAATGGAGGTTCTAATTTTGTTGCTCCTTGCTGCGTAGGGAAAATGGAGTTCCCAGAAAATATATTTTTGTTTCGAGGAATCGTGCCACCAAAAATTGCTCCTCTGTGGGATCCCATTCTTCTGCAGTTCCTAGTACCTGTATTTAAAATTGGAAAAGGCACTTTGAATGCATTTTCCTTTGTTTGGAGTCTTTCTTCCAGTTGTCTGGCTGGAACTCGTTCAATGTTCCATGCCGAGGTTCCATCGTCCTTTCTATCACAATGCACAAAAGTTGATGTGGACTTCTAAATTGACCACTAAACGAAAAGATGATGTGAACTTGACAAATTATTGTAGAGCACAAAAGTTCTATATTCTTGCCACAGCAGTATAGCTTGGTAATGGTTTTCATAAATTTATTTAGCGAGGAAAATACCAGGTTGAATAAGGTGGAAACCCACTCTTCCATCAAGTTAACAAGCACATGCACATGCATTGGGTACAGCACAACCACTTGAATACAACTCAAATACAATCATGTATTTAAACCATCAAATGCATTTCCGAGCTTCCATACAACCCATTTGAATACAATACAACAATGCATCTTAAACCATCATGACACACATATGTTTTCATACTAAAGTGAGCAGAACGAGGAAGTTCCATCACCTTTTAGTAGCATTAGGGCTCAATATGCTCTCGGAGAACAATATTGGTCATTCATGCTCCATTACTCATGCAAGGGCTGAGACATTGGAGTGCAACCCATCTGAATATTTGAAACGCTTGGTATGGTATGTTGAATTAGCACCATGGTGGTACAAAGAAGACTTAACATGTCCATATCAATGTCGATCACCATGGTGTACTCCAACCAAAATTTAGAACGCGCCGAGGGAACTTTGCAAGAAAAAAAAGGCCAGGCACACAGAATATTTGGGGGCAGATCAGCCATGGTTTGGTGCATGAGAATAAAAGGAAATCTTGTGGCTCAGCCATCCGCTCTAAACAGAATGTGCCAAAAATGCAATATTTGAAAGAAAAAAAACTCTATAAAAGATTTTGAATATTTGGCACTAGAAAATACTGGGGACAATTTATTCAAGTCACAATCTTTTCCGTTAAAAAGCTTCAGTAATTAGATGGTGTCAAGAAACAAGGACACCAGAGCATGTTAGAAGGGGAAAAGAAAATCATCCGACAATTGTCTGATCAAAAATTTCAAGTCATAGTATCATGATGATTTCACAGAATTCGCAAGGGATTTAAGAAGAGCTGGTGATGGCCTCCTTAGAGTGTGAGTGAGAAGGATCATCAGTGACAATAGAGTCAACGCTCCAGCTTGATGCGCTGAGCCCAAAGAAGTAGGAACGTACATCAAGAGTGTAGATATGCCCAACGTAACCTGATACAGAATAGGTAACGTTGTTAGAGGTATTGTACACTATATAGGTAAAGTTGTCCATTAAATAGTCCATAAGGTGCTAATTATACTATTTCATGTGCCACAGAAAATATTATACACAGTAATCGATTTTTTTTGGGTCATTTGTGTGCAAGAACTACATCTCTAGTGAAACACTAACATCAAATAAACCCAAAGAGCTGAATTTAGTACCTGAAGAGCAGCCATCCCAAGCGTGCTTCCAATCAGAGACTTGACTGCAGGATGCATGTCTATTCTCCTTGCAGCCAACCATAAACCACCCACAGACAATAAAGTGGTCGTTGCAAGAATTCGATGATTGAGCTACAAGAATGGAAAGAACTTATTAATCCACAAGACTGGATGAAGAACTCTTGAGTCTTCAACTCTTGACTGACACTTCAGTAAGTTCTTTGCATGAACAAAAGAACATGATACAAGCATTGGTGTTCCCATCATAAGAAACTAGTACTTATATGACTGTTTTTGCAACATTGGTCAATGCATTCCTTTTAGGAAAGGTGTTGATGAAGACGATCCGGTCCTTCACCGCGTGGATGCAGGCCGCGAACACAAACAGATCTGTAAACTTATCATTAGGGGGAAAAGTTACCTGAACCATAGATGTATTCTCAAAAAAATTGCGTATGAAAGGCTCCATACTAAATATGTCTTCTGGGATCCAAGTGTCACCCATCTTTGGGAATGAATTGTATGCATGCCCCTGGCCATAGCAATCAGAAATCAGACGAATAGAACAAAAGGCATGTCTACACATAGTTTTCAAGATAGCAAAGAAAGAGAATGTAGATAGTTTCAATAGCTGGCAAAGAAAGAGAGAATGTAGGTAGTTTATATAGAAAGCAAAGAAAGAGAATGTAGATAGTTTTCAAGATAGCAAAGAAAGAGAATGCAGGACATACAGCATCATTGCCTGCAACAAATGCTCCAGATATAGCAGTAATGCCTACTACAGCACTGACAGGAATTGCTAACTTTCTAATCTTTGCTGCACCATTTATCCAGTTCATTGATCCAGACGGAGGATCAGGCATCACAACTGACAAAGCAGTCCACAGTATACCACAGTATATTACAAACGCAGATGTCAGATGAGTTGCCAACCTATATGGGCTAACCCTTGGTTGAACATACTCAGATGTTGGCTCCTGTGGTGGAAAAAGAGTTAGTGAAGCTCCAAGCCTCAAAGTACTTAAAACATGAAAGACATTGTAAGTACCTCAAGGCCACTTTTCACCATCCACCAGCCAATCAGTCCCTGCCCACCACCAAGCGCAAAAAGGGCAGATAGCCTCAGTCCAAGTTGGCGGGTAACATACCCTTTTGCAATGAAGTATGCAAAAGGACCTGCAAATACAAAGCCCAAAGCTCTTCCCCACATTCTGTGTCCATATTCCATCCAGTATATAAATTTGAAATCCTCAAGGCTCATTCCTTTGTTCACCCTGGATATGTTCATAGAATGCTGCTATTGCATTAGCAGAAATATGATACGCAAAGTAGTACCTCTTAATGAAAATAACATACAAGGAGCAGATGAAGGAAACACATCTGGGGATAGTTGGTTGCACGAAAATAAATAAAGATTGCTGAAAATCCATGTGAATAGTTCCTCAGTAGCTACCAAACTCATATTGATTACCACAAACAGTACTCCATCCTTTTCTTCTTTGATGTTCTAGGTGGTTGTTGTCAGCAATGATGTTCTACACTTTCTAATATTTGATAATATCTTCAGAACTGTCAAGATTAGACATTGAAACTTTGAGGATTTTCGGTTTGATGCACCAAGAGAGATAAAGTTGGCCTTACTAAACTTTGGCAACTTGAACAGGTTAGACTACCATTTGGTCGGATGCCAAAACTTTGGTAAGGATTCATTTTCTTTGGCTCTTTAATTTATTTTTTGAGCTAAACAGGACTGGCACATGAGCAGCCAATTTTAGTAGTGGTCAAAGTTGCATCAATAGCAATAAAATGTCAGATATGGCGGATAGATCGGATGGCAAAGCTTAGTAAACCTTTCACAGGTTTACTAAAAAACATTCTCAAGATACTAACAATAAGATTATAAAGTCAGTCCCACTGGCATGTTCTAATGCCACAAGTTGTGACAGTTAAACCATCCTTGAGAAACATTTTTTTTAGTAAGAATGTCTTTCTTCATCCATTTCCAGAGACCCATTATAACTTGTTACACATTGTATAGTGTTACCATTCCAAATATTTGTTCACAGATTGTTCAACAAATAAGAACTGAGGCAAAGAGCAGTAAAAAGTTCAGCACCGAAGTTGTGCTATTGGTGTTCTATTGAGATGCTAAAATCATCTAAAAGGGTCATGAAATTCGAATATAAAAGAAAAATAAGTGGTCGCATCATGCAGCAGGCCATTACCAAATTCCAGCTGTGGAAATAAAAAATATATATAAGGCAAAACCCGGATCCTTACCTCTTGTACTCAGGCGATTGCTTGTATTTCTCAAATTCCAGCAGCCAAGCCTCATCTGACATTGGAGGTATTTCCCCGGTGAACTTCCAGTCAGTCATTGACAGACCAGAACGTGTGAGCCGGGTTATTCCTCCAAGTATGACCAAGCTGAACACCCAGGCAGCACAGCCAAAAAGCCATATCCCAACTGCCTTCTGTGCTTGAGGCCCTTTTGTAACAAGCAACTTCAATCCTGAATTCGCTGCTCCATTGGCCATCGTCGAATTCAATGTTGCTGTGCTAGTTGACATTTTTCTTGTGCATTGGCCCAGTAAGGTCTAAAAATGGAACACTTGAATCAGCTGTAAATTTTGAGAATTACTTAGAACAAGGTCAGCTGATGAATTTTATATTGCTCTACATAGCACATTCCTTTTGAAGTTTAATAAATGGGTTGATCAGATGATGTGTGAATTTCATGCCATTCATCGGCATATAAAAAGTCATCAACCATTTTCAATTTTTGAGCAACTACAAAAATTTGCTTGCGCAGAGTTTAATCACATAAGCTATTCCCTTCCAATCTCAAATTCTAACGAACATACATGGGCAACCTTCATTACAGCTAATGCACTATGACCAATCAGATAAACCTCTAGGAGCCAGATAGCATATCCAACACTATGCTAATTCACTAGCAAATCAGATTAACATCTAGAAGTTTGAAACTGATAAAGCTATCGCCCCAAAACGATCTTATGTCAGCACACGATACAAATTCGTCTTGGGTCATTTCCCTCGAAACCGATCCCATCACAGAAGGGGTGGGCATTTCCTCGAGAATGATGGCATCAAACAGGGGGAAAGGGAACTAAGCAAGGAGAGAAGTCAGAGGAAAGCAGAGAGTCCCGCTAACCTTGGGGGCGAGGGAGCGGAAGGCGTGGAAGGAGGCGAATCGGGAAGCGGAGGAGAAGGCCCCCGTCGACCCCGGCCGCGGTGGGAGGAGGCATCCACCGCCGCCGCCGGAGCTGGATCCGATCCTAGGAACAGCGGGAGCGGGAGCGCTCCTCGGGACCAGGCGGGGGATCACCAGAGTCGGCGCCTGGTCCCTGCCGCGACGGAGCAGTGCCGCGGCCACCCTGCTCCCCATCGAGGCCCCGCCGGCGGCGAGGTGGCTTGCGGAGGAAGAAGAAGCCGGCGGCTCGTCGGGGTTTAGAATTGATTTGAGGGAGCGCGCGTGGGGTTTAGGCGGCGGCCACGTCGTCGCGGAGGTGGTGATTTAGGTAAACGGGTGCGCTGACACACGGTTTTGTGCTAGTTCCGGTGGTTCCCCACGGAAAATGAAGCCTAAACCACCTCGCGGTGCGTGTTGATCAATTGTGCTAGGTAACTCAAGACTTGTTTGATAGAACTCCACGCAGCTCCAGATCTTCAAAAACAGCTTCGCTTCTAGTTTTTCCAGCCAAATAGTTTAGCTTCGTAAAATTCAGATCTGCAAAAAACTCAAATCTTACTCTAGATCCACCAAATCCACCAAGCACAGGAAATACTTTCAAAACACTAATTTTGTAACCCATTGTGGAGTGGAGTTGGTGGTACCAATTCCATCCAATGCCACCCTCCGTCGTACCGGTTCGCTTCTTTTTCTTTTTTCTTTCCGCCGCCGCTCCGTTTTTTCCCGTGCGTGACGCTCCTTCTCCCTGCGCCGTTCTTCTCTGTGCGTTCTCCCTGCACCGGCCGCCGCCCACTGCCCTTGGTCTTCCTCGCCGGCGTGCCTGTCTCTCCAGCCATGGGCGGCGGCGCCCCTCCAACAGCGGTTGGCTGGGCCTTGGCGCGGCGGCAGCCGACACTGACCTTGGCGTGGCTGGAGGGCGCGACGGTCTTGGCACGACGGCAAAACGGCACTGGCCTTGGCGTGGCCGAAGGGCGCTGGCCTGGCCCTGGGGAACAGTTGGGCGACGAGCGAGCCGATGCCGGAGACGTAGGCAACGATGAGGGAGAAGCTTAGCGCGGCGTAGACGACGACGACGACCGTGCCCAGGTCCGCCCCCAGGGTGCTCGACGCAAGTCCCGTGAAGCTGACCTCGTCAACGCCGTCCTGCTCCATGGCGGAGAAGCTCAGCTCGGCGACGAGGACGATGGAGGACACGACGTAGGCCCAAGAGAGAAGGATGGTGGCCGCGGAGGTTGCCTGGCCAGAGCGGATAGTGGCGGACGGCAGGCCCAGCATGCCCGGCCCGACCGCCGTGCCGATGATGAGGCTCACCGCCGCCCAGAAGCTCTTGTTCCCCCCGCGAGCGGCGTTGGCATCGGTGGTTATGAGATTTTGCTTGACCGAGACAAGCAGCACAGGTTAAAAAAAACTCAAACTTGCAGGAAGATACTGTATCTTCCGTTCTTGAAGGAAAAAAAACAGGTATTCGTAACTCACTGGATCTCGTGTAAAAACTAAAACTTCTAAAAAAAAACTTCGCTCAAACAAAATTGTATTGAGAAATTTAAAAAAAAAGCACCTCAAGTACAACATCCATACAGATGGCGTAAAGAGAGAAAAAAAGAAAACACCACGTACGAGCGACCATGCACATGACGTTAAAAAAAAAGAAAAACACCAATAACATCAAAGGGCATTAGTGGACAATCCAACCAAAATCTCTGTTTCTGGATCTAGAACTGTTGTTTCAGCCAAACATTTTTCCTCAGCTCTACAGTAAGATTATAGATCTACGCTGGAGCTACTCTGTGATGAAGTTGCTATTTTTAAGGATCTGGAGCTTCGTGGAGCTCTGCCAAACAAGTCCTTAGTTATCACTCGTTGGGCCGAGCCGAAAGCCAGGACCAAGATTTGGCCCACACCGCACAAAGGTGAATTTTGGGAATTTTGTCAGTAGTACTGGATTTTCACAATAATTCACGAATCATTTTGCCTTTGTTTTAGTTCAACAGAAGAATGATTTATGGCCAAAATTGATAATTTCGTGTTGATGGGGCCTTTTCCTACTCCAGCCTTCTAACCTCGTTGTTCATGGTGAGGTACTCAGGTTAAGCGTTTTGCTGCTCCAAGTTTCTTTGCAAATTTCTGCCGTTCTCTGAGTAATTCGGTCATTACTTGGGAAGCTCAGCTCTTCCGTTTCATATGTACTTATCTTCGTTTTACAGAAGAAAATAAGAAAATACCTTTCTTTATCCGTATCACTTAGTGTAATATTTTTGGAAGATTCCGTTCTGAATATCATCCGTTCCAAATTACTATTCGTTTTGGTTCTTTTACTATGTATATATCTAGATGCATATCAAAAACTATGTATCTAGAAAAACCAAAACGAATAGTAATTTAAAACGGCGGGGAATATTTTGGTAACAGTCCTAACTATATGAGCCTAAGCATAGGTAGTGGAAGGCAAAAAGCCCATTTTCGATCCGTTCCGGATACGAGTCGGACTAATAACCATCGATCCATATAAGTAGGGGTAGATAACGAGCTGGCTCGGCTCGCTCCAGCTCGTTACGATAACGAGCTGGCTCGGCTCGGCTCGTCATCTTAACGAGCTAAAAGCTGAGCTTGGCTCGGCTCGTTAAAAGCTTGAGCTGGCTTGAGCCAGCTCGCGAGCCAGTCAAGTGACGAAGAACATGCAATGTGTACAGCATCAGAGAAACGCTCAAATGCATTGCAAAAGCACAACCACTTTAACTTAAAAGCATAAAAAAATAGAGCTAGACCTGATTGACGGACTCAAAACACAATTCACAAGAGTTCATGAATAACAACTCACACTCAAATCACAAAGGCTTGCTTGACCGCAAGAAGCAAGAAGTGTCAAGGCAATTTTTAAATGAACTTAGATTCTGATTTCTCACGAATTCACAATATCAATTCATGGAGGTAGCAGAAGGGGTATCCAATGCCAATGGAATCATGGAACCATGGAGGTCAACCACGGCTAGCCAGAGTCTTGTGCTTGTCCCGAAGCTCTCATGTGCCAAAAAGGACAGCTGGGTCCTCTTGGATTGCCCCTCGATTCCGCGAACTGCTAGAGCGCCGGACTGCCGGGAGGGATGTTGCGGCTCTGCGCTCAATCCGTCTTGGCGCTAGCGTGGGGAAGTGGTGGATGGGTGGCGGCGGGCAGGCGGCGCGTTGATGAGAGGCGAGCAACGCGATGCGTGACTGCGAGTGAATGGCCGATGGCATCACTAGGGTTTCGTTTCCTTGGAGGCTGCCTGTTGGGCTGCTCATGGGCTTTGGAGTTTTGGACCAGCTGCTGGTTCACCTGCTGGCGCTGGGCTGATCCTCAGCTCGTTTGGTTCGCGAGTTGCTCACGAGCTGCTCGAGCCAGCTCGTTAAATGTAACGAGCTAACAGTCTTGCTCGGCTCGTTATCAAAATACAACGAGCCGAGCCGATCTAGCTGCGAGCCGAGCGAGCTAACAAGCCACGAGCATTTTGTCCGCGGTCCGTCCCCTTCTTCCCCCTCATCGTCCCCCAGCCATCTCCTCGCTCACGGCTCAGCGCCGTGCTTCTACGATGCGCGAGCTCAAGCGGGTGAGCCGCCGGGGTGGTAATGGATCATGCCTCCTTCACAATCCAACTTAGTTTTATCTATTTTTAATTTAAAATAAAATTATATATTATTATGACCCGTTCGTATTGAATCCAATTTTTAAATTTACTAGACTAAATCAGAAAGCTTTTTACCACCCCTAGCGACGGCGGCCGAGTGCACCGCTGCGTCTACGCCGCGGCATGTTCCTCACGCTGACCATGGACGGCAAGCTCGCGGAGGTCGTCATGCCAGGGCGCGTGCTGGACGACGGCGACGGCGGCGTCGTGGATCCGCACACGGGCATGCGCGAGCACGACGTAGAGACTGCAAGGGCGAGCGGCTTGTCGTGTCCATGCGCGAGGAGGAGCGCGGCCTTTTCAGCTGTTTCAGAAGAAACAAGTGCCGCATTGCCAGAGTCAACTGGATTCATTACTTTGGGTGATACCACTCACATCCCTTATATTCAGGTTGCAAAGAAAACGAGACAACGCATGCCTCAGCGTCAGCGATAGCAATATTCTTGTAGAAAACGACTTGAATTCTGGTGGTCTTTTTTCTTGGAGCTAGCGTTTGGTCAAACAGACAGAATAGAGGATTAATGGGAAATCTAACGTGGTGTTTGGTTTTAGCCTTTGAGGAATATACATATCGTTCACAAATGTCAACTTGTCAAGTCCGTCAACGTGCTATAAAAGTTTGGAAAACCTTAGACTTGTTGTATACACACAAACCAGATTTTCTTAGGATCGACATAAACTTGCTATGAAATTATTGATGGACTTCCATTCTCTTTTGATAGTCATATTTTTACAAATGATAGTTCTATGTGCCATCGATGTAGACCACGATAATAAATCATATCAACAACGAGGAGTCATCACAGTAAAACAGTGGAGGACTATTGAGGAGACCTTCGATTAAATTAATTGGATGATAAGTAAGGTTGTTTTACTTGATCATTGTGTTAGGATGAAATATGACTATCAAAAGAGAATTGAGAAAGTAGGAGAAATTAATTATCAAAGTGTGTTATTGAATACCGTGGCAAGTCGAAATGCATCTTATATTTTGAGATGGATACAATAACTCAATGCGTGAGTATTTCGTAAGTAATAACTAACGGTTCACTGAATTATAGAGAATTCCGAACACAGACTATTATACAAATTAAAGGAACTATCATGGATCAAAGAAGCTACCCTCCAGTGTACATAAATACCATGGCCATTCGATACACATCAACCAAGCGGATATATAAACTTAGATACTACAAATCACATTTCATGACACGTGATTTGACACACATCAGCCAAAATAGCTATACATATTTGGATATAGTATGGATCACAGATGGAGTCAATACTAGAATAGTATGAGGATCAAACAAGTTAGTTAGATTTCAAGGGTCATATAGTAGTACTATATTTCATTAATTTTCTATAAAAAAATTATAGATTTCTCATGCAAGTGTTTCGATGATGGGGCGGGGGAGGGGGGCACATGGCCCCCGCTAGCTCCTCCCTAGCTCTGTCACTACTACATACACACAATACACACAAAAGTTAAGTTCGTCAACTTGCTATAAATTTGCTAACGGCGTCAAACTAACAACATTTCTTAGGGATTGCTAGCTGGCATCTAGCCTCCTGAAATCATAGTAGGCATCAAGATGGCTCAGTGTCTTGAGGCTGACC